>NW_027280775.1:0-70000 GCF_046629955.1 Centroberyx affinis
GTCATGTTTATGTTGTCATGTTGTTTATGTTGTCATGTTTATGTTGTCATGTTTATGTTGTCATATTGTTTATGTTGTCATGTTGTTTATGTTGTCATGTTGTTTATGTTGTCATGTTGTTTATGTTGTCATGTTGATGTTGTCTTGTTATGTTGTTGTTTATGTTGTCGTGTTGTATATGTTGTCATGTTTTTTATGTTGTCATGTTGTTTATGTTGTGTTGTTTATGTTGTCTTGTTGTATGTTGTCTTGTTGTTGTTTATGTTGTCATGTTTTTATGTTTATGTTGTCATGTTGTTGTGTATGTTGTCATGTTGTTTATGTTGTCATGTTTTTATGTTTATGTTGTCATGTTGTTGTTTATGTTGTCATGTTGTTTGTCATGTTAATGTTGTCTTGTTGTTGATGGTGTCATCATGTTTATGTTGTCATGTTGTTGTTTATGTTGTCATGTTTATGTTGTCATATTGTTTATGTTGTCATGTTGTTTATGTTGTCATGTTGTCATGTTGTTTATGTTGTCATGTTGTTTATGTTGTCATGTTGTTTATGTTGTTTATGTTGTCATGTTGTTTATGTTGTCATGTTGTTTATGTTGTCATGTTGTTTATGTTGTCATGTTGTTTATGTTGTCATGTTGTTGTTTATGTTGTCATGTTTATGTTGTCATGTTGTTGTGCAGGGCATTGGGGATGGGCGGGACCAGAGGACGCATCTACATCAAACATGCTGATCTTTTTAAGGTACACACACACACACACACACACACACACACACACACACACACACACACACACACACAAATATGAATTATAATGGTTACACATGTAGTTTAATAAGTCTGGTGTGTGTGTGTGTGTGTGTGTGTGTGTGTGTGTGTGTGTGTGTGTGTGTGTGTGTGTGTGTGTGTGTGTGTGTGTGTGTGTGTGTGTGTGTGTGTGTGTGTGTGTGTGTGTGTGTGTCAGTATGCTGCTGATGCTCAGGATAAACACTGGCTGGCGGAGCGGCAGCACATGAGAGCGACAGGAGGAAAGATGGTGAGAAGAAAAGGAATTCAAATCTGATGAATCTTTATTTAAACTGACTGGAGAGCAGCTGGACGCTCCTCACATCTATAAACATAAATATAACTATAAAGAAAACTACAACTATAAAGAAAACTACAACTATAAAGATAAATATAAATATAAAGATAAATATAACTATAAAGATAAATATAACTATAAAAATAAATATAACTATAAAGAAAACTATAACTGTAAAAATATTTCAATCGCTCTGTGTTCCCACTGCAGCCAGAACTATAAACACATCAGGAACCAGAACTAGATCTTTGGTAGATCAGATTACACTACATTAGATCAGATTAGATTAGATCTGATTGGATTCCATTAGATCAGATTACATTACATTAGTCTGATTAGATTGGATTATGTTATTATTATTAGTAGTATTATTATTATCATTATCGTATTATATCTAGTTACATTAGATTGGATTAGATCAGATTAGATCAAATCAGATTCAGAGCAGGGTTTTTTGGATGCAGATTTTCAACCAATCAAATTAAAATTGTAAGAAAGAAGGGGGCGGGGCTTATTCATCTGCTGAGGAATTGATCACAGTTATCGTAGCATGAATGTTTCAGAAACAATGTATCGTTATAGTTTATATTTCTGGTTTCATTTGAACATCAGTGTTTCATCTCGTAATCGTAATCGAAAATAAAATTTGATTAATCGCCCAGCCATAACTGTCCCCCACCAAAGGAGGGACTATGGATCGGTCTCCATCTGTTAGTTAGTCACACTGTAACGTTGACTCTGTGCCACTAGGGGGCGGCATTGACAATGAATGGGGACTCAGTGGTAAAGCAACACAGTTAAAGTTATCATAGGTAACATAACAGTCTCCACACGCTACACACTGAGACATCAGACTGGGTTGATGTGTTGAAGTGAGAGTCAAACCTCTAACCACAAGACACTGTAGTTATTGTCCAGCTGTTGGACTGTTGTTCTGTTATTGCATCATCACTGCACTACCACTGTGCCTCAGTGTTCACTACTTATATCATATTACCACTTACCTACTGTGCAATACCATATATCACTTATCATTTAGCATTTATATTATTCATAACACTCACGCTCCTGGTGTTGTGTGTTATATTGTATATTGTATTATAAATTGTATTGTAGTGTACATTGTGTAATGTACGGATTGTATTTATTGCGTATTGTAGTTCTTATATTTTGTACTGTATTGAGTAAAAACAGGACAATTACAGTTTCTACATTTCAAGATATAATAATAGTAATAATACTAATAATAATATAATACCTCTGTCCTGTTGGACCAGATCTTAGCTTTATGGCTCTTACTCTCCTTGTTCTCCTGACTAGATCCTTGCTTGTGTTGTATTAAAATCTCATGTGTACGTCACTTTGGATAAAAGCGTCTGCCAAATGGGAAATTGTAAACTGTATATAACTTGTAAGCCTAATTCTGAGGAGAGTAGGCAACAGAAATATATGGTCAATCTGTCCTTTCATTGTCCCATACCAAAATGCTTATACAATTTCACTCATATTTCAAGTTCACTCACAATCACTGACTGACCCAAGAACTACATCACTGGTGGAGGACAACATGTTTACTGTCTGCTTGTTAAGACTACATTTCCCATCAGCCCCGTTGCTTCCTGTGGTGTGTGTGTGTGTGTGTGTGTGTGTGTGTGTGTGTGTGTGTGTGTGTGTGTGTGTGTGTGTGTGTGTGTGTGTGTGTGTGTGTGTGTGTGTGTGTGTGTGTGTGTGTGTGTGTGTGTGTGTGTGTGTGTGTGTGTGTGTGTGTGTGTGTGTGTAGGCCTACCTGCTGATAGAAGAGGACATCCAGGATCTTTCTCGCAGTGATGAGTATAAGTAAGACTGATGCACTTGGTCTCCATGGTAACAGATTACAGTCCCAGCTCTGTGTTGTTGCCATGGTAACCAGCTGTGTGTGTGTGTGTGTGTGTGTGTGTGTGTGTGCGCGCGCTGCAGGGACTGTCCGGACGTCAAGATGGACGAGCTGAAGCCGTTCTCTGTTCCTGTCTGGATGGTGGAGAAGATGCAGAAAGCCATGGAGGCTCAGAGAGCCAGCGACCCCTGACCTTTAACCCCTGACCCTGCAAACAGCCCTTAGGTCTCTAAAATGTGTTGGATGCTGTAGTAGTGATGAGCCAATCAGAGCAGAGTGGTGTATGAGGGTTTGATCATGTGACTCATCTGATTATTCAGAATATTTGTTCATTGTGATTTTTATTCTACCTTTTTTAAACAGGAAATAAAAAGTAGAAAGTTTTTTTCTGTTGTGATTTTTATCTTTACTGGAACCTTCAGTCAGAACTGACAGACTGGTTTGTGTTGAGTGGCTGAATCACATCAGTACTTACTATCAGAAAGTGTTAATACAAAGTTAAAGTTTGGTACAGGGTTCCTACGCAGGTCTGGAAAAGTATTAAAAATGAATTTGATCATTTCCAGGTCTTGAATAGTTTGGGAATTTGAAAAAATGTCTGGAAAAGTATGGAAAATGTTGCGGTTCAGGTCCGATACACACATCATTCTAGCTTTTATGTTGTTGTAGAGCCACTTTGAGTCCACAGGTTTTGTTGATGTGCAGAATAATGTTCAGATAGAGGGACGCTCTTATTACCCAGCCGCTGTCAGCTGCATTATATCAAATACCCACCAACATCAAATCCAGTCAAGAACATAGGGTCTGGGAAAAATATGGAATTTTAAAATGGAAAGCGTGTAGGAACCCTGCCAATCATCTCACATATTCTGATATTTGTCTCTGTGAAGAACAATCTTCATCTCTACAGTGATGTGACCTAGTTAGCAGGGGCAAGATGTCTATCTGCATAAATCATATTGAACACCAGACAAAATCTTCAAAACAAATCAAGGTCTGGAAAAAGTCTGGAATTTTTTAATTGAAAATTGTAGGAAGACTGTTGGTACATTAAAGGTTAATGTTGCATCGTCTTTCAACCAATCACCGTCCCTGTTCTTTGACTAAAGTGATTGCTGATTGGCTCGCACCTGGCGAAGCGCTTCAGACACGATGTTAAAGGAACAGTTCAGTATTTTGACCCCTGGGCCCAAATAACATGTTTTCCCTCATCATCCCCCCAGAACCTCTAGCCGCCTGCTCCTACTCTGCTGCAGTAGAAACCAGTTTGGAAACTGTGATAAACGTGACGCTCACAGTATGATCACACCGCTCAGGATGTTATCTGGAAAAAAAAAAGAAAAACGAGCTTTCTGTCAGCAGTTATTTTGGATTCTTCTGACTCTGTGGATCTTCCACTGAGGAGGCGGAGCGCCTTTGAGAGAAAATAGTTCCTATCAAATAAAACAACTACTGACAGAAAGCTTGGTGTTGTACAATTTTTCCAGATAACATCCTGAGCGGTGTGATCATACTGTGAGCGTCACGTTTTGCAAATCAACGTTTATCACAGTTTCCAAACAGGTTTCTACTGCAGCAGAGTGGGAGCAGGCAGCTAGAGGTTCTGGTTTCTACTAACAGGGATTATGACGGAAAACATGTTATTTGGGCCCAGGGTTCAAAATACTGAACTGTTCCTTTAATTTGAGGAAGAAGAAAAGACGGCAACAAAAATAGATTTTTCTTTAAAAGTTAGTTTTTTGTCCAGCAGTTTGAGTCCCGAATACTGACGCTGCTCTGAATGTTTAAATCTGAACTCTTTAATAAGTTAAAGTCTTTAAATCTGATACGTTTGATTGGATTAAACTGTTAAAGTGAAGAAGAAAAATAAATATTCAGTCACACTGAAGCGTTTAGATGTTATTTGTTTTAGTTGGAAAACTAACAGCAAAATCTTTTTCTGTCACAAAAGCGAGGCTGTTCCCTTACATGAGCTTTTATTGAACAGGTGTGAAAAAAGACAAACAGAACAGAATCCACATGATACTGAAGCTAACGGTGACAAACAGGAAATGACATCAGGAGCTTCACTCAATCCCTTCCTGTTTGTCCTTGATGGCGACCCGGAAGCGTTCCTCCAGCAGCGACAGCTCGCTGATCAGATCTGTGATGGCGTTGGTGAACGCCTCCTGTGGACAGTTAGCATATCCTGAGTTAGCATATCCTGAGTTAGCGTATCCTGAGTTAGCATGCACTGTGTTAGCATAACCTGAGTTAGCATGCACTGTGTTAGCATATCCTGAGTTAGCGTATCCTGAGTTAGCATGCACTGTGTTAGCGTATCCTGAGTTAGCATGCACTGTGTTAGCATAACCTGAGTTAGCATGCACTGTGTTAGCATATCCTGAGTTAGCGTATCCTGAGTTAGCGTATCCTGAGTTAGCATGCACTGAGTTAGCGTATCCTGAGTTAGCATGCACTGTGTTAGCATAACCTGAGTTAGCATGCACTGTGTTAGCATATCCTGAGTTAGCGTATCCTGAGTTAGCATGCACTGTGTTAGCATAACCTGAGTTAGCATGCACTGTGTTAGCATATCCTGAGTTAGCGTATCCTGAGTTAGCATGCACTGTGTTAGCATATCCTGAGTTAGCGTATCCTGAGTTAGCATGCACTGTGTTAGCATATCCTGAGTTAGCGTATCCTGAGTTAGCATAACCTGAGTTAGCATGCACTGTGCTGTAGCGGCTGTCCTGTCTGTTCGTCTTCCTCCAACAGAACAGACTCTGAGTTTACAACATGATTGGTTGGAATATTTTCATTTTCAATCAAATATGATGCAACTACTTCAAGTAAATTTGGTGCCAATTATCTGATATTGTGTAATAATGACCAACTAGCACAACATCAGATATGTTGACGCTTCCTGTGTACGTGCTGACTTTGATCCAAACAGATCAATACAGCTGCAGCTCTGTGAGGCGATCAGACGGTTCCACGATCGATCGATCCATCAATCGATCGATCGATCGCTGCAGCCTAAAATCTACTGGTTTGAATTCAGTCCGGTGAAAAGTGGAAGTTAGCTAGATCAGAAACAGGAAACAGGAAACAGGAAACAGGAGCCGGACCTGCGGGCTGTAGTCCGGCGTTGTCTGGACCCGGATCACGATCTTATGTTCCAGAGGATGAGGAACCTTGTAGCCGGCAAACAGAACCTGAGGATCCTTCAGCAGCTGCCTGCAAGAACACAGAACACCATGACATCACTACAGTGACATCACTACAGTGACATCACTTCTGTGATATCTGCAGGTATTGACACGTGACATCATTAATGTGACATCACCGCAGGTACTGACACTGATGACATCACGAGAATTAAAGTGTGGAGCTGCTCCACCAATCAGAGCCTGAGAATGTTTGCTGTTAGTTTGTTTTTCTGGTCCAACCAGCAGTGAGCTGCCGTCTGATTGGTCAGGACAAACCTGCGGATCGCTGCAACAATGCTAACCATTGTAAATGCGTGCAGCTAGCCGTTAGCCCGCAGCTAACAGTCGTAAGCCATTGTAAATGCGTGCAGCTAGCCGTTAGCCCGCAGCTAACAGTCGTAAGCCATTGTAAATGCGTGCAGCTAGCCGTTAGCCCGCAGCTAACAGTTGTAAGCCATTGTAAAGCCGTTGTTAGCCCGCAGCTAATTCAGCAGCTTACGATCGGATGATGTTGCCCAGCGTGTGGTCCTCCTTGTTCAGGGTGAACAGACAGGCGTTCGGCACCTTGGTGTCTTTGATGATGCTGATCTTCTTCTCTCCTTCAAACAGCAGGAACGACTCGAAGGCGGGAGGCGCGTTCATCTTTAAACTGTCTGTCCGCGAGCCGCGACCAAGGAGGTTCTATATTAACTGGAGGCTGAACGGAAAAATGGCCGCCCATTCATTTGAACGTAAGCTGCTCACCCAGCGCATACGCCAAAAAAGTTTTTTACTTCCTGGTTTACTTCCGTGATGTGCGGCCCACGGAACTTGCGCAGTAGCGTCTGCTTACGTATTCCCGCCAGGAGTGGCGCGACCACGAGCGAGCCCAGTCGCGCTCTCGTCATCAAGTGAGCAGGTCGGGAGCGAGCAGCTGCAGGTGGAGCGTGGGAACGGACAGTTTGGTGGGGGAGGGGCGGCTGAGAGAGCAAAGAGAGAGAGAGAAGGAATCTCCTAAAGTTCATATTCGTCTGCCCCTCAATACTTAATGTTCATTCAGCGTCAACATGTAGATCTAATTTAGTTTAAATAACCTATTAAATTTTTGTAAGAGGATTTAGAAAATTATATACAAGATGGAGTTGTTATCTTCGACTCAAACAGGCATCCAATCCAATCGAAAATACATTACATTCTGACATTTAAATGCAGCTTCAGTTCCTTGCTATTTTACGAGTTACTTAGCAGAACTAGGTAATGAAAATCACGAGTTGGCCCTGTAAGTTATGCTTGTACAAACATTTACAGCACTTTGCCGTGGTAGTTTGACAAGATGTCATCATATAGTTAGTTCAATCTGTCAAAACTAAATGTGGACCTGGTTCACAGCAGCCACAGACACTTCTGTTTAGAAACACAGTGTAACTCTGACTGGCAGCTAGACTCACAGTCACTAAGCAGGTTCACCACACAGCACCATACAATACTGTCATGAAACTGAATTAGAAATCACGTGCAGGGCAAGTTATTTAAAATCGTTTATTTAAAAAAAAATTAAAAGAACATAACGTTAATTCACAACGAAATACAAAAGTGATAAATAGCATGTAATGTCAGACTAGCTGGGTTCGCCAGACAGACTGTGGAGTACATGTCAACTAGGCTAAAAACAAGGCTAATAGTTAGCTTGCTGTCTACATCTCCATGTCATGAACAAGCACAGAAAACACACCTAATCCCAAACCTCAGTTTTCGGTGATCAGTTGTTATCTGTACATATTAAACACCGGTGGGCTACTCATGTAAAATACTTAATATCTTAATAAAAGCGAAGCCGGACTGTAGGAACACAGCTGACAGACGGAGCAGCAGAGGAAGCAGGACGCTCGTCCCCGATGCAGAGCTCAGAGGCGCGTGCTTGGCTCGTACCCTGGGGTGACGTCACACACAAAAAACAGCCTTTTATACGGCTCTGAGTGATTTTTAAAAAAATCAGCCTTCATGATTAAAAAATACATAATTGAAAGAGTGTTTTAAGGTCTTGTGTGGTGTTGTAGGAATCTTCTGAACAGTTTTAGAGGACTGTCTTTTACAATGGCCGTCTATGGGAAAAACGCTTTTTGGGCCGCAGGTGAATTTTAGGCTGCAGTACCACCGTTGGCCACCATGTCAAACTGGCAGCAAGGCTTAGACCTGCCGCCTGGGGGCTGGCCGCGACACGCAGAGAAAACCGCGACCGCTTCCGGGTTAGTTACGTGACGTTTGTTTGGCCGGTTCCGTCACGTCCCGGACGTTTCTCTGACCAATCGTATTTGTGCGTTGTGCGTGCGCGTCCTTCCTATTGGTTTTCATGTGGTGGTTTATTTTTGAAAGCTAGAAGCCGATTGGCCGTCTGGGTGGAGAACGATCCGGTTTAAACCGGGGGGCGGGAGGAAGTTCAGTTTGAATCCGACGGGGAAAGCTCAGCTCGGTCCGGCTAACTACAGGCAAGTTTACTGCGACAATACCGTAAAGTATTATCCACTGCTGAAATGTAGCTGCAGCATATGAGTTGTTTTAATTAGTAATTCACTTCAGACTCCTTACTGTTGTTTGTGACTTTGTTAAACTGAGCTAACAGACAGTTAGCAGGCTAACGTCCAGAGCTAACAGTTAGCTGAGCTAACGGCAGGCAGCTAGCATGAAGCCGCAGCAGATAGCAGTCTGTCCAGCTGAACCGACCGGACCGGACCGTCTGTAGACCGTCTGTAGACCGTCTGTAGTCTGTAGATGAGAAGTAACGTTAACGTTAAGCTGCTCCGTTGACACGGGGCGGCTAGCTAACGGTAACGGTAAGTAAAGTAACGTGTGCTGTGTTGCAGTGAACCTGCTAGCAGCGATGGCTTCTCAGAACATGGACCCGGCCGCCGCGAGCTCTCCCGCCGCCCTGAAGGGCAGCGACACCGGCGGCAGCGCGGCCAGAGGCTCGGTGTCCAAACGGTGCGTGAGCAGAGCCACCGACACTACTGACACCTGATGGACACTGTTCATACTGAACCTGAACCAGCAGCTAACTGACTCAACTGGCTGTAACACTGAGTTTAATTGTGTGTGTGTGTGTGTGTGTGTGTGTGTGTGTGTGTGTGTGTGTGTGTGTGTGCTCTCTGCCTGCAGGCTGCAACAGGAGCTGATGACTCTGATGGTGAGACTCTTGCTTTATACAGACTGAAGGGACAGTCTTGGTAATCGAATGAATCTGATCAGCCGTTTGACTGGCTGGTAACCATGGCGACCAGTCATCTCTCATTAAAGTCATACTGAGTAGGGTTTTGCTGCCTGTGGCTTGTAAACTGAAATTTCACAGTTGACTCGGTAAAAACCAGTAAACAGTCCAGTGAGGGAGAGGAGGAGGAGGATGAAGAGCGAGTAACAGCTAGCTGCTGTTAGCTTAGCTAGCAACTTTTCTACTACAAAGAAGCTACGCTAACAGCAGTAGCTAGCTGCAGCTCACACACACACACACACACACACACTGACACACACACACACACAGAGGTCAGTTCCTCTGTCAGAGTTCAGTCAGCGAGGCGTTCAGGTAGAAAAGGATTCAGCAGGTGACAGACACCTGCTGACAGGAGGCCGACGCCCACAAACCAACATTCATAACATGACACACACACACACACACTGACACACACACACACACACACTGCCAACGGAGGAGGATCATTCTGGATCAGTTGATATTTTCAGGGGAAATCCTGCTCAGTTTGACTTGAAGAACAAAAGGAGAAGAAGTTCTTTCACTCTGTGGGTCTGATGTGCTGAGTCACTTTCTACTGGATCATTAAGTCTGACTGTGACTATTACCATATAGTGTGTGTGTGTCAGTGATGTGTGTGTGTGTCAGTGGTGTGTGTGTGTGTCAGTGGTGTGTGTGTGTGTGTCAGTGATGTGTGTGTGTGTGTGTGTCAGTGATGTGTGTGTCAGTGATGTGTGTGTGTGTCAGTGATGTGTGTGTGTGTCAGTGATGTGTGTGTGTGTGTCAGTGATGTGTGTGTGTGTCAGTGATGTGTGTGTGTGTCAGTGATGTGTGTGTCAGTGATGTGTGTGTGTGTCAGTGATGTGTGTGTGTGTCAGTGATGTGTGTGTGTGTCAGTAATGTGTGTGTCAGTGATGTGTGTGTGTGTGTCAGTGATGTGTGTGTCAGTAATGTGTGTGTGTGTGTGTCAGTAATGTGTGTGTGTCAGTAATGTGTGTGTGTGTGTGTGCTGCAGATGTCGGGTGACAAAGGAATCTCGGCCTTCCCAGAGTCAGACAACCTGTTCAGATGGATCGGGACGATCGACGGCGCTCAGGGAACGGTGAGTTTTCCCCGACAAACTCAGTCCGAGTCTGGAGTTCAGGGGTTCAGGGGTTCAGGGGTTTAGGGGTTTAGGGGTTTAGAGGTTTAGAGGTTTAGAGTAGAGATGCACCGATCGATCGGCCGGTTTCCAGCTGATCGGCCATGACCGGTCCAAATGACCAAATGTAACGGTAAAAACTCCGCTGTAATATTCCATACAGCCGTACTGATCTCCGTTCCGGCGCGTCCCGTCTCTCTCGCCGCTGTCCTTTCCACCGCGCACACGGGTCGCATCGATCCTCCCGATCCTGCCGGAAAACCCGTTCGCCGGGCACCCGGTGACGCGCCGGCGTCGGGACCCCCGCCGAAACCTCGGACCGGCACCGCGCGCCCGGGAAAACTCCGGAAGCGTCGGCCGATGCGGCGAAACCACCGTACTCTGTGTCTCTCTCTCCGCCGACAGAAGCTCGCGCATGTGCATGGAAATAAACGGTGATATGATGTAATTGTATAGATTTTACTTTTCAAGCTAAAGTTTATCACATCATGATATCGGTCAGCCTGCTTACTGTGTGGGAGAAACGAGCTTCCTCCCGATCTCAGCCGAGTCAAAACAAAAAGTCATTTTTTTTCACCACCAGATGGCACTATGACTCTTTAAATCTCCATCACATTGGGCTGGGCTGCATGGAAAACCTTTTGATGTAAATAAATTACTTTAGGTGTGTTGTTATATAGATCTGTTGCACCTGTTTTCTTTTGGGAAAGTAAAACATGTTAGATAAAGTGAGATATACTGCAATTCATTTTCAGTTGGATTTTATTTGTACAGAAAAGTTCTGTCCAGTAACCTGGAGCACTTTTATATTTTGAGATTTGTTTGAGTGAGAGAAGGTCCTGTAACCTGGTGCAGTTTTGGAGAAAATGTAAGTTATTAATAGTCAATGTTTTATTATGAACATACAATTGAATTTTAATTTTCCATTAAAGAAAAGTAAAAAAAAATGTTTGTGTATGCTGTCAATTATAGTTCTTAGAAAGAAAATCGGAATCGGCCAAGAACATTGCAGTCGGTGCATCTCTAGTTTAGAGGCTCAGGCCCGTTTCCACAAAGCCTCCCAGTACTGACAGTTGGTCCTAGTGGTGAAATTCTAAGAAAACTCTGAGAGTGACGACATTCTCTAAGGATTTCCCCTTAAAACTAAGACTGAATCCTAGTAAAGATGAAAGCTGTTCACAAAGAGCGAGCGAGCTAGAAAGTGAATGGAGAGAGAGAGAGCTGGTGAATCAGAAATTAAACGTTATTTTCTGCAGAGAGAGAGAGAGAGAGAGAGAGGTTTTTTCTCTGCCGCCTTCTAACAGACCGGCCTTTATCTGTCAGAACATGAAGCCTCACCCGGCCAGTGAAGGGACTCGGCTTTTAATTGAAGTTTTACGGTAAAACATAAAGTTAGAGACCAGCAGCCGGTTGCAGCAGCTGAACTTCAGTTCAAACGTAGTCTAGTTTGAACGTAAAGTCTCACTAAGTCCGAGTTTACGCATTACTAACATTTTAACGGTTGCACCGACTGAAATAGTTCCAACGTAGACTGAAGTTACAACTTAAACTACACCGACCTCCTGCTGGGTGTCAAGTCCTCCGTAAAATAACAGATCCAGGACGGTTTATGTCGGCAGCGTGTTCTCCGTGACGGATCACATCCTTTTGAACCGTATGGTGACTTTGATTTATACTCTTTAGTTTTCCCCGAGCAGAGACACACACACAGCATCGGAGCCTAAACTAGGCTTCATGTTACAGGCTTCCCCGGTGGAGCTTCAGACTCAGGTGTTAGACAGTATTACAGAGTATTACAGACACTTGGGTGATTATTTGTATTCATCGATGCAGAATACGAACTTTATACAGTGATTTCATAAAGTTTCCTCGTGTCTGTCATGCATATTTCAGTAATCCGAACATTTCAGTCTCCCATTCAGGTGGTATGGAGAGGAGGGGGGGGGGGGGGGGACAGGAGGAACCACTGAGTTATATCTGGGACATGAGTTTAGATCACTGAACTGACGAATAACAAATCTACAACTTTCTTTAGCCATCAGTAATGTTTCCTGAGGGGGAAATGCCTAACTTTTGCTCCGTTGAAAATAACGGTTAAACCGCTTGATGTCACTTGTTGTCTAACGTTATATTAATTCTAGTCTAGCTGTAGGCTGCTATCTGGGCTAGACTGGTACAGGAGGCAAACTAACATGAATCCTTACAGCCTGCTTTAAACTCGATAACGTTCCTGTTTGTTGATGTTTGCAAATTTCCAAGATTTCTAATCTTTTTCTGTTGCGATCGCGTAGCCATGGTTACATGATAGTCGTTGATTTTAGCTCTAGGTGCGGCCCAAGGAGGTTCTATCAAGGAGGTTCTATATTAACATATTCTATATTAACGGGTTCTATATTAACGGGTTCTGTATTAACGGGTTCTATATTAACGGGTTCTATATTAACGGGTTCTATATTAACGGGTTCTGTATTAACGGGTTCTATATTAACGGGTTCTGTATTAACGGGTTCTATATTAACGGGTTCTATATTAACGGGTTCTATATTAACGGGTTCTGTATTAACGGGTTCTGTATTAACGGGTTCTGTATTAACGGGTTCTATATTAACGGGTTCTGTATTAACGGGTTCTATATTAACGGGTTCTATATTAACGGGTTCTGTATTAACGGGTTCTGTATTAACGGGTTCTATATTAACGGGTTCTATATTAACGGGTTCTATATTAACGGGTTCTATATTAACGGGTTCTGTATTAACGGGTTCTGTATTAACAGGTTCTATATTAACGGGTTCTATATTAACAGGTTCTATATTAACGGGTTCTGTATTAACAGGTTCTGTATTAACGGGTTCTGTATTAACGGGTTCTGTATTAACGGGTTCTGTATTAACAGGTTCTGTATTAACGGGTTCTGTATTAACGGGTTCTGTATTAACAGGTTCTATATTAACAGGTTCTATATTAACGGGTTCTGTATTAACAGGTTCTATATTAACAGGTTCTGTATTAACGGGTTCTGTATTAACAGGTTCTGTATTAACGGGTTCTGTATTAACGGGTTCTGTATTAACGGGTTCTATATTAACGGGTTCTATATTAACGGGTTCTATATGAACGGGTTCTGTATTAACGGGTTCTGTATTAACGGGTTCTGTATTAACGGGTTCTGTATTAACGGGTTCTGTATTAACGGGTTCTGTATTAACGGGTTCTGTATTAACGGTGCGGCAGGGGAAGCGTCTCTGTCTGACAGTGTGTTGGTCAGTGGTCTGTGTTCACACTCTAGCTCTAGCTCTAGCTCAGATGTACCTGGAGTCTCCTGGTGAAACTAAACAGACTCAGCTTCAGTGTCAAACTGACTAGTTTCAGTAACAGTTAGTGTGACTTTACACCCTGACTTATGATGGAGCTTTATGCTCAGCTGGTGCAGCTGGCTGCTGGACTCAGAGAGACTTCACCATACAGAAGTAAACTCTGACTCCGCAAGAGGAAGTGTGACATCACTGTATAGACACCCAAGCAGCGATCGTTACATATAAAATTACATTTAAAAAAACGAATATCCGAATCCCAAAATTGAAAACCGAACACCTACAAACCACACGTTAATATCGAGTAAGTTGTGTTTTCTCGGGTGATTCTTTCTGTTCGTTCTGGACGACAAAAAGAGGCGTGTTGATTTTTCTTGATCAACCAATGACAGCGTCCAAAGAGAGCATCGCCCCTAGCAACGGGTCGACCACACCTCCTGTCCTCCTGCTCAGTCGCTCTGACAACTTTCCTAAATCTCTGCTGAGCTGGGACTGCTTGCTAAGGGACTTTAGGCTGAGAGAAGACTCTCTGAGACTCTCAGAGTCTTTGTGGATACGGGCCCAGGGGTTCAGAGGTTTAGGGGTTCAGAGGTTTAGGGGTTTAGAGGTTTAGGGGTTCAGAGGTTTAGGGGTTTAGAGGTTCAGAGGTTTAGAGATTAAGGGGTTCAGAGGTTTAGGAGAAGAGAGTACAGTTTGGACTGAAGTGTCCATCAGGTGTCTGTGTTGTGTGATGCAGCAGTGTTCCTGCCCAGCTGAAGTTACAGTATGCAGATGAGATGCAGATGAGCAGTGTTGGCAAAAAAAAAAAAACTTCCCGTCAGTCTGAATTGATCTGATTCAGGATCAGACCAGGATCCTGAATGAGATCAGAACAGGATCCTGAATGAGATCAGAACAGGATCAAAGCAGAAACAGATGAGCTGACCTGTCTGTCTGTCTCTCTGACCTGTCCGTCTGTCTCTCTGACCTGTCTGTCTCTCTGACCTGTCTGTCTGTCTCTCTGACCTGTCTGTCTCTCTGACCTGTCTGTCTGTCTCTCTGACCTGTCTGTCTCTCTGACCTGTCTGTCTGTCTCTCTGACCTGTCTGTCTGTCTCTCTGACCTGTCTGTCTGTCTCTCTGACCTGTCTGTCTGTCTCTCTGACCTGTCTGTCTCTCTGACCTGTCTGTCTCTAGGTGTATGAGGGCCTGCGGTTCAAGCTGTCCCTGGACTTCCCGGGCGGTTACCCCTACAAAGCTCCTCGGGTGAAGTTTGTGTCTCCGTGTTTCCATCCCAACGTGGACGAGCAGGGCTTCATCTGCCTGGACATCCTGAAGGACAAGTGGTCCGCCCTGTACGACGTGCGCTCCATCCTGCTGTCCATCCAGTCTCTGCTGGGAGGTAACCAGTTCACCCAGTTCACTAACATCCTGCTGAGACCAGTTCACCCAGTTCACTAACATCCTGCTGAGACCAGTTCACCCAGTTCACTAACATCCTGCTGAGACCAGTTCACCCAGTTCACTAACATCCTACTGAGACCAGTTCACCCAGTTCACTAACATCCTGCTGTCCATCCAGTCTCTACTGGGAGGAAACCAGCAGAGATCTGTTTCTTTGAGCTGACCCGAGCCTGAATTATTTCTTTAAGAACCAGGTCTACCCGGTCGGGTATCAGACCTTTACTGGTCTGATCTCAGACTGAACCGTCAACTGGTTCCACTCCGTCTCCATCTTCAGTCTCTTTGTCTCCACTCTAACAGATTTCCGTGGGGGGGGGGGGTTCGATTTTCCCTAACCGATCACTAGAGCCCGGCGTATCCGCCTGAATCTGACGCCATTTGAAGTCGACGCTGATGCGTAACCATGACGACACCAGAGACGGGTCAGACAGGATCGAGCGTGTTTGACACGGAGCCAAGAGAAGACAAAGTACCACGACTTCTAATGGATTCAGAACAGCTGGACAGCAGCGTCCATCTTGTCTACAGCGGCTAATCGTTAGTCCCGCCCCTGGCTCTGATCGGCTAATCGTTAGTCCCGCCCCTGGTTCTGATCGGCTAATCGTTAGTCCTGCCCCTGGCTCTGATTGGCTAATCGTTAGTCCCGCCCCTGGCTCTGATCGGCTAATCGTTAGTCCCCCCTGGCGCTCATTGGACCGATCAATTCTACTGAGAAACCGCCGTTTCGTGTCACGATGCCAGACCAGAATCAGTCAACTGGTGGAGTGGGCGGAGTCAAAGGTCTGGACCTCCACCACAGTAAACCCTCTTCACACCTCGGCCTTCACCGCTGTAAACCATCTGCTCTGGATCCAAACTACAACTCCAAACATGAAAAGCCGTTACAAGTTCAACCGGTCTGCTCCGTCTGTCCATAACATTAAAATATTAAAATATATATTTAACTCACTAAGACAAAATCCTCCTCCTGTCCTTTAACAAACTGTTCAGTGACTCGGTCAGAAAGTTGATTGTTTGCTTTCCTTCTCTTCTCAGTTGCTAGCTTGAAAATGCAGAACAAACCCTTCTGAAGGTTGGATATGATCCAGATTAAGTGTCTGTAGCTTTTCACTAAAGGTTCACCTGCAGAAAGGCGGCGATAATAAATCTGTGAGGATGTCAGACTTTTCTCCACTTGCTGCCATTTTCACTCTGCTAGCTAAACCGCGCGCTGAGATAGCGACTGTGTTCAGCTAACAGATGCTGCCGGGCGAGAAAACCCCGAGGCCGCGGGAAAACCTGGAAGAATAATAAATCCAAATCCGATCGGTTGATCAAACTGTCTATCCCACATTAAGCTCTCATTCAAATGAACAGCCGGGGTATTCCGCCGAGAAACCGAAGGCCCTGAAGGGAGAAGCCGAGGTAGAAAATCCACCCAGCAACACCAGAGAAAGATTCTGATTGGTTGAATTTTTACAACACACATAACTGCCAAAAAAGAACATTTCTCGCCCCGCAGACACAAATATAAGATGTTCAACACATAATATAACGAATAACAACATATAGACAAAACAGATTTATTGGACAGAATGTTTTTCTTTTTCCATTTTAGAATTCTAGGGTTCTAGGGCCTTCAGAGAATACCTTGAAGGTTCCACTGTATGTTCCTGACCCACGAGACGGACCAACAACTTTCTGTATTGAGTTTCCATCTCTAGTCTAACTACCAGTGATCTGGTCCATCAGTCTACTGGGAGGAAACCAGTCTAACCAGAATTATCTACAGAACTGATTGTAGAGAGTTCCAGTTGGAACCAGACTGGCGTTCTCACTTCTGACGCTCTGTAGCTCCATCAGAGACTTGACTTCCTGTTTCCTGTTTCCTGTTTCCATCAGAACCAAACAACGAGAGTCCCCTGAACACCGCCGCTGCTGAACTCTGGGACGACCAGGAAGGTGAGAACCAGAACACTGTAGAACCCAGAACACTGTAGAACCCAGAACACTGTAGAACCCAGAACACTGTAGAACCCAGAACACTGTAGAACCCAGAACACTGCAGAACCCAGAACACTGTAGAACTATGTTTGGGTCTATAGTTTGACTTTGGACTATATGCGACTGGACTCCCTCAGGTCCTCATGTGATCTAGTGTTCTGCTACAGAACTTCTAAACTGTCTGCAGGTTCTTAAAGTCTTCAGATGTTTTAAATTGATTATGTAAATTAAAATGTTCTTCATTGAGTTCTGTGTTCTTGATTGTTCTGGGTGAAATCGGTCTTAGGTTTTATTTAAATTGTCATTAAAAAGGACCCGAGGTCAGTTGGCAGCCTGAACACAGACAGGAAGCAGGGGCTGATGGGAGTTGTAGTTCTAACCAGCTGTCTTGTCTGTTCCAGCCTTTAAAGCCCATTTACTCTCCACCTACCAGAAGTGAAGCGGCTGCAGTTTTATTTCCCGTCTGTTCGTCTGGATCTGTTTGTGTTTGTAAAATATTTTTATGTTTGTTGAACCAGCGTGTGAATAAATAAAGTTCTTAACTGATGACACAATCCTGTTTCTGCAGCCACACTTTCTTTTCCACTGGGCAGTTAACAGTCTGAGCTACTGTAGATGCCAACATTTTATTATTATTATTATTATTATTATTATTACACTTAAAATTCCATAACTGCCATTTTATCCTGCACTAGCCAAATTAGCATGACAAACAGTGGAAGAACCGTTACGTTTAAGTTCTGTGGGTTAAACATTTGAAATGTACAGTTGCAGGGTTCTGCTAGCTAACGGTGCTGAATACGGTCAGGGCTAGGAACACGTTACAAGTAACGCACATGAGGAGGTTTTTTTTAAGGAACGAGTAGTTTTAGTTTATTTTTTTAAACTGTACTTCTACTCTTTACTCGTATATTTTTCAGCCAGTAATCTACTTTTTACTTTGCTACATTTGCCATTTATACCTTCATTACAACTAGTCTGCTGTAGGGGGGGGAGGAGGGGGGGGGGGGGGCAGAGGAAAGATCAGCTCCAGCTGTCTTCTGACCACGAGGCGATGATGACGAGCAAAACCCAGAACAAGAGGCAGCTTCCAACAGATGGGAATCCCCAAATGAAAAATGTGAGAGAAGTTTTCATTCTCTAGTTGATTGACAGGTCTTGGTACAGGGAGTAATACTACAGAACAGAAAATCAGAAAAAAGAGTTTGAATTAATTGTACTGTATTCGGTATCTACTGCGTTTTGGGGCTGTAACAGGTTTGGTTACTTCGATAATGTCTGTAAATACTGGAGTTAAACAGACTTATATTCTGTTTTATAAAGGCTGAGAAAGTTTTATCAAGAGTTGGTTTTTTTTCATTATTTTGCACTGGCCCACACACCCTAAAAAATATTAAAATGGAAAGTAACTTGTACTTTGAGTAATTTATTAACCAGGTACTTTTTTACTTTTACTTGAGTAGGTTTCTCAAATGGTAATTTTCACTTTTACTTGAGTCATTTTTTATGGGAGTAATTGTACTTTTACTTGAGTATAGATTTTCAGTACTCTACCCCCCACTGAATATGGTTAACATAACATTAGCACTGCAGGGAAACAGGATGTTAAAACCTCTCTGGTTCTCCTCTGGTTCTCCTCTGGTTCTCCTCTGGTTCCTCCAGCTGGAACCTGGAGCACCGACCTGCTGACTGAACCGTCTCCTGGTTCAGATGCATTTTCCCCAGAGCTCAAAGATACTAATGTGAACTAATAATGTAAAGATATAATAAGATAATATAATGAAGCTGTTTTATTTGGATGAAGTTCCAGTCTAAACCAGGTTTCATCATCTTCGCTCCTCTGAACTCTTCTTCTGTGGTTCTAAACTGAAGCTTCATAACAAATCACTGTGTGACTCTGCAGCGTTTGTCCTTTACATTTTTTAAGGTTCTGGAACAATCTGAGTGCAAATATTCCCAACTTCCATTATTCTGCTGACCGCTTGTTTCTCAATTTGATGTCCAGATGTTTTTAAGTTGTTCTGTAGCGCTGACTGGTGTCAGGTTTCAACGTGTGTGTGTGTGTGTGTGTGTGTGTGTGTGTGTGTGTGTGTGTGTGTGTGTGTGTGTGAGACGCTCTGATGTCACTCAGGATAAGAAAAAACACTTTTTAAAAACAATATATATATATATGATATCAAATAAATTCAACACATCTATATCTTCTACAGAGACGCTCTTTATAGAAATGAAAGAATACGGACCATAATGCTTTATTAGTTTTATTCTTCAGCCGTTCTGACTGATGATCTGGTTTGACTGGCGCCTTGCCAGGCCCAGTGCATGATGGGTAGAAATGGCTCATCAAACTGGTATCTCTTCTAGACGTTCCTGCATGAAGCGTCAGCAGAACCTTTCAGACAGAAGGAACGCGGTTTCTATTAGAACCTTTCAGACAGAAGGAACGCGGTTTCTATTAGAACCTTTCAGACAGAAGGAACGCGGTTTCTATTAGAACCTTTCAGACAGAAGGAACGCGGTTTCTATTAGAACCTTTCAGACAGAAGGAACGCGGTTTCTATTAGAACCTTTCAGACAGAAGGAACGCGGTTTCTATTAGAACCTTTCAGACAGAAGGAACGCGGTTTCTATTAGAACCTTTCAGACAGAAGGAACGCGGTTTCTATTAGAACCTTTCAGACAGAAGGAACGCGGTTTCTATTAGAACCTTTCAGACAGAAGGAACGCGGTTTCTATTAGAACCGTTCAGACAGAAGGTTCAGGACCCCATAGAGATGCAGATCGCGTGCTGCTGATGAGATGGGGTCTGGATGCTCCTGGGACTCGTGGATTTCGGGGCGTGCGTGAGAGCTGGAACCTCAAGATTCAACCAATCCGGTGTTAAAATGCGGGCGAATCACAGGGTTCCTGCTGCAGCCACGCACCCGACTGTTGGTTAGACAGTACAGCTTTCTGATTGGATAATGAACACAGTATCAGGTGAGCACCTCGCTATAAATCTGGTGAAACCGCAAGGATTCAGGAGCCGGATGCTGTCAAACCCCTGGTTCCTCCTCACAGGAGGAACACAGGAGGAACACAGGAGGAACACAGGAGGAACACAGGAGGAACACAGGAGGAACCTCCATGCTGCCATCCATTTACTGACCAAAACTAACACACTTGATTTAAATCACTTTATTATATAATATAATATTCTGATGTAGGTTTACACTGGTCTGTTATTAATACTCTAATAATTCTAACTGCTGTTTGGCCTAAAATGAGTAAGTATAATTTAATACAGATTATATATATTATCATGATTTAATTTAGTTCTGTTATAAATTCAGGCTTGTGCGTCTAAATGTGTGTTGCATCCTAACTAGGACAAAGTAACATTTCTTATTTCTACCACATAACATGTAAGAGAAGAAGATTCTCATGGATCCAGCAGTTACAAACAATCAGCTTTTCACACCATCAGGAAGGAAAGGAAGGAAAGGAAGGAAAGGAAGGAAAGGAAGCAGAAATCAGTGAGCCGGTGGGACTTCAGCTGCAGTTTGTTGGACTGATTGACTGTTCGGCTGAAGCTCCTCCCCTCGGCCGGCTGAAGCTCCTCCCCTCGGCCGGCTGAAGCTCCTCCCCTCGGCCGGCTGAAGCTCCTCCCCCTCGGCCGGCTGAAGCTCCTCCCCTCGGCCGGCTGAAGCTCCTCCCCTCGGCCGGCTGAAGCTCCTCCCCCTCGGCCGGCTGAAGCTCCTCCCCCTCAGTCTACAGCGCGCAGCCCAGGCGGCAGCAGGCCGGATGACAGCAGGCGGCCATCTTGTTGTCGTGGGAGACGACCTCGACCTCCATCAGGTCCTCCAGGCTGGCGTCCCGGTCCGGCTCGTCCCGGTCCGGCTCGGCCCGGACCTCGGCCCAGGCCGGCTGAGTCGCCTCCACCGCCCAGAACGGGACGGGAACCTGCGGCAGAACGTCAGGAAGACTCATCTACACCTTCTACTTCTGTATCAGAGGTTCCAGCGGACAGAGGAACCGTGCGGAGAACCTTTCTCTGTGTTCCGGTTCTGCGTCTCACCTTCAGCTGCATGTCGCTCAGCATGGCCTCCAGTCCGGCGATGTGATCGGTCAGGTCCGGGCTCGGCTCCTCCTCCCAGGTGAGCCAGGGTGTTTGGACCGCGGCGGCCCGAGCGGCCACGCCCACCACGCCGTCACCGCAGCCTGGGGGGGGGGGGAGAAAATATGTCGCAAAATGTGAGAGCTTGTAGACTTGATGTGAGAACTTGAAGAACAAAAATGAATGTGAAGTCACAGAAAAAATATTCACAAATGTGTAGATTCAGTCAGTCAGTCAGTCAGTAGGTCAGTCAGTCAGTCAGTAGGTCAGTCTGTCAGTCAGTAGGTCAGTCAGTCAGTCAGTCAGTAGGTCAGTCAGTCAGTAGGTCAGTCAGTCAGTAGGTCAGTAGGTCAGTCAGTCAGTAGGTCAGTCAGTCAGTAGGTCAGTAGGTCAGTCAGTCAGTAGGTCAGTCAGTCGGTCAGTCAGTAGGTCAGTCAGTAGGTCAGTCAGTCAGTCAGTAGGTCAGTCAGTCAGTCAGTCGGTCAGTCAGTCAGTCAGTCGGTCAGTAGGTCAGTCAGTCAGTCAGTAGGTCAGTCAGTAGGTCAGTCGGTCAGTCAGTCAGTCAGTCAGTCAGTAGGTCAGTCAGTCAGTCAGTCAGTCAGTCAGTCAGTCAGTAGGTTAGTCAGTAGGTCAGTGAGTCAGTCAGTCAGTGAGTCAGTAGGTCAGTGAGTCAGTCAGTCAGTAGGTCAGTGAGTCAGTCAGTCAGTGAGTCAGTCAGTCAGTCAGTCAGTCAGTAGGTCAGTCAGTCAGTCAGTGAGTCAGTCAGTCAGTCAGTAGGTCAGTGAGTCAGTCAGTCAGTCAGTCAGTAGGTCAGTCAGTCAGTAGGTCAGTCAGTCAGTCAGTAGGTCAGTGAGTCAGTCAGTCAGTCAGTCAGTCAGTAGGTCAGTCAGTCAGTAGGTCAGTCAGTCAGTCAGTAGGTCAGTCAGTCAGTCAGTCAGTCAGTCAGTCAGTCAGTCAGTAGGTCAGTCAGTCAGTAGGTCAGTGAGTCAGTCAGTCAGTCATCAGTCAGTCTCTTCGTCAGACAGCCTCTAGAGAGCGTCTCTGACTAACAGATGGCCTTTCTTCTATGGGCTAAGTTCCACTGCAGCTAAATACGGTTGTCGTTCTTCATTGGAGCAAAATCCTGTTCAGTTCACACAGTTCAGTTATTAAGGAGAGAACCGCATTCTACAACCGAACTCACTACCTGAAAATTCAGGTATTGACACCAAATCTGAGAGTGGATTCAGTCGGTCTGAGTAGTGTGAACCAGAACCGGACCGGACAGCTAGTTGTTACGTGACGTTAAGGCTTGACACTCGTTACGTTACTTAACAAGTAAAAAGTGTTGGGAGACATTCTCAAGTTTTCTATCCAGTCTGTTTCTTCAACACTGCGGTTGTTCCTTCAGTTCTGCGGTCTTCAGCCCAAATGTTGCAGTTAAAATGTGATGGAAAAAGAGAAAATGACGCCGCTGTCAGTTGGCAGTTTATTAAGATCTGATGGATAAATTGACGCCTCTGGTTACTGATGTCAAGTAAACAGAAAATACAGCAGGTAGCTGCCATATTGGTCTGAAGTAAATGTTACTATGGTTACAGACATAATTTACAGCCATTGCGAGATCGGAGTGAAGTGACTCCTGTTACCCTACAGACAGTCTGGTCATGTGACTCCGCTCTGCTCCAGTGTGACCAGACAGATGCAAATTCACTCTCATTCATAAATTTGGTTGTCACTATTTTACTAGTTTGCACCGAGCCCCGCTCTGCCGTTAATTTACATACATCCACATCTTCCGTTGCCCTATAAACTTTAACGTTAGGTAACGTTATCACCTGTGGTATTTGAGTGACGTTACTGGAATTATTTAACCGATAACCGTGTGGTAATGCTTCAGAGCAGTGAAGTGAACTGAACTGAATTGAACTGAACACACACTGTGGGTCTGTACAGGATCTGAGATCTGCTCCGCCTGCTATTGGTCCGTAATCGGCGATCACTAGGAAAACAACCCTGTGTTTTATCTGTTGTATCTCGTTAATGACGCAATTATTTTGAAAATCTCCATATGGATACATATTAGAAGAAGTGAAATTAGCTGCTGAGACCAAAACCTCTTGTGGAAAAAATGTATTGACTTTATATTTTTATCAGAAGTTGGGTTGTGGTCCATCGACTTCATGGAGTCTTTTTGGAGCCGGACTCTAGCGGACGTCTGCCGACACTTCCTTTTTGGCTTCAGAATCCACCTGAGGTTTTGGCCTCTGTGCCTGACAGCGGAGGAGGAAGTTGAACCTGTGTTGACCAATGAGCGTCGGTCGTAGCGCTGACTCAGCGGGAACCGTCCAATCAGATCGCTGGCCTTGTGGAGGTCTGACAGAAAGTTCTCCATCGCCGTCAGGAAGAGAACCCACGACCGCTCGGCGCTCTCTCTCTCCTCTGAGAAGGAAGGGGCGGAGTCACACTCCGACAACAGACACACCAGACGCCTGGACAGACCTACTGACAGACAGACAGGTACACAGACAGACAGACAAATATACAGGAAGGCAGATAGACAGGAAGGCAGACAGACAGACAGACAGATGGATGGACGGACGGACGGAGTGATGTTCTGACCTGTACAGATGCGGTGGGCCAGCGCTCTGGTTTCGTCCATCTCCTCCCGCAGGAAGCTGCCGTCCGCCGAGCCGCCGAGCGACGAGGCCAGCTGCTGGAAACAGGAAGTGACCTTACTGAGAGCTTCCTGAGCACGCTCACACTCCCACTGCTGCCGCCGCCTCGTCTGCAGCTCGTCCACCGAGCGACGCCACCGGCTCATCACCTGCTGGGTCAGGAGGGAAGGGAAGGTAGGGAGGTAGGTAAGGAGGTAAGGTAGGGAGGTAAGGAGGTAAGGTAGGGAGGTATGGTAGGGAGGTAGGTAAGGAGGTAAGGTAGGGAGGTAAGGAGGTAAGGTAGGGAGGTAGGGAGGTAAGGTAGGTAGGTAGGTAAGGAGGTAAGGTAGGTAGGTAAGGAGGTAAGGAGGCAAAGTAGGTAGGTAAGGAAGTAAGGTAGGGAGGTAAGGTAGGTAGGTAAAGTAGGTAGGTAAGGAAGTAAGGTAGGTAGGTAAGGAGGTAAGGTAGGACAGTTAGGAGGTAAGGTAGGACAGTTAGGAGGTAAGGTAGGACAGTTAGGAGGTAAGGTAGGTAAGGAGGTAAGGTAGGGAGGTAAGGAGGTAAGGTAGGAAGGTAAGGAGGTAAGGTAGGAAGGTAAGGAGGTAAGGTAGGAAGGTAAGGAGGCAAGGTAGGAAGGTAAGGAGGTAAGGTAGGAAGGTAAGGAGGTAAGGTAGGACAGTTATGCCCGGGCCACACCGCCTGCGTGAGCGGTGCGTGACGGCGACCTCACTGAACTGCTGCGGCTCACAGCCTGTGATGTCACACAGCCTGTGATGTCACACAGCCTGTGATGTCACACAGCCTGTGATGTCACACAGAGAGCGCTGCTGCAGCGCTGCCTATCTTTCTACATTGAGTTTGCCTTTGATAATGGCCATAGAATGTTTCATTTCATGTCATTATAAATGTCATTTATATGTTGATGAGCGGTCCGAAAAGTGAAGAGTTGTACCAAGGAGGCCGTGTGGCCGCTCTCACCTGTTAACAAACTACCTGTTCCACAGCCTAACCTACCCAGCACCCAGCCTAAGACCCTAATGCACACAAGGAAAAACTAGATAGAAAATTCAGTGAGACGAGGGCAGCAGCAGGGAAGAGCAGGGCAGCACCCGCCACTGCCAGGTAGAGACTGACCTGGAGTCAGAGAGAGAGAGAGAGAGAGAGAGAGAGAGAGAGAGAGAGAGAGAGGGAGAGAGAGAGAGAGAGAGAGAGAGAGAGAGGGAGAGAGAGAGAGAGAGAGAGAGAGGGAGAGAGAGAGAGAGAGGGAGAGAGGGAGAGAGAGAGAGAGAGAGAGAGAGGGAGAGAGAGAGAGAGAGGGAGAGAGAGAGGGAGGACACGAGGCGGCGTACACACACACAAACACACACACACACACCAACACACCCAGACACACACACAACACAACCAGACACACACACACAACACAACCAGACACACACACACACAACACAACCAGACACACACACACAACACACCCACACACACACACAACACAACCAGACACACACACACAACACAACCAGACACACACACACACAACACAACCAGACACACACACACAACACACCCAGACACACACACACAACACAACCAGACACACACACACACAACACAACCAGACACACACACACACACACACACACAGCTGTGCAGAAGCAGCACATAACCCAGACGTATTTGGGCACACGCTCATACAGACAGATAGAAAGTGATTAGACTGTAACCAGGAGGCCCGATGCTATGCTCCCAACGGCAAATTCCTATATAAATTCTGTGTAGGCTAGAGTAAGAGAACAGGCCAAGCCAACGGTGCTAAGGTCGGTCGTATGATTGCGAGAATAAATAGGTTTTGAGTCTAGATTTGAAGAGTCTCTAACCTGCAGGACGACAGGTTCAAACTGTCCAATCAACAAACTGCTTGGGACTCTGGTGATTTTTGTTTCCAAGCCCTGGTTGGTTTGTATTTGTTCAGTGTGAAGCTAAACAAAATAAACTGCTGCTCAGCCTGTATTATGGAAAAATCTGTTTTAAGAAGACATTTAAAAGATGATAGTGATTCTTCACAAATCATTCTCCAGGATCACAGCAGTGACATGAGTTCAGTTTTTGGGTGGATGTTCCCTTTAGACGTGATGAACATGAGAGGCAGAAGTCTGTTACTACATTACTCAGCTTCATTCTCTTCACATTCACTCATCCAATCAGAAACTGTCAGTCCTTTGTTAACAACAGAACATCTACTCTTACCTATTTTAATAAGTTAAACATGAGAAATATGTCATTAAATATAATAATATTATATATCATCATTAAATATATCATATATCATTAAATATGACCATCCTCTCCGGGCGAAAGGTTCTTCAGTATCTGAAGAGAAGAAGCTGAAGCTGAGCAGACAGATTATTCTCGTCTCCTACCTCCAGAGTGTCAGAGCTCCATCTCCAGGCCTCTGGTTCTCCCTCTGGTTCTCCTCTGGTTCTGCTCTGGTTCTCCTCCGGTTCTGCTCTGGTTCTCCTCTGGTTCTGCTCTGGTTCTCCTCCGGTTCTGCTCTGGAAGCTGGTTCAGGTTCCTGGATCTCCTCTCTCGCTCTGTTTTTCCGTCAGGAGAGATGGAGTTACTAAAAACAAGCGCTCCCCTCAGGGAAGAGCTCCTCCTCCGGGACAGACCGTGTTTTTAATTAAAGCTCCGACCAGCTGAGGCCAACAGCCAGCTCAGCTCCTCCCAGCATGCACTGGGCTCAGGCAGCGTTCTCCCAGCATGCACTGGGCTCAGTTTATATTAAACTTTATTTTTCTGTTTTCAATTATTAGTTTGGGCATTTTTGCCTTTCCTTTGCCTGGAAATGGAGAGAGACAAGAACGACTGGGAGGTTCCTGTTGTGTTCCTGTATGTTCTGGTTATGTTCCTGTTGTGTTCTACTACTACAGATTTTACTTTATTTACTCCTAATAACTTTCATCATTAACTTTTTTTTTCACAAATTTACTATTTGTTTTACTACTAATAACAATGATAAATATAGCCGCAAGCGGCGATTGAGGGGTCCAAGCACAATTTGATAAGACAGACAGATAGACAAAACATTACAGAAGGTAGAAAGACTATTGGCTCAGAGTACATACCTGCACACGTGCACCAGGTTTGGTCACCGTGGGACAATGCGTTCCTGAGTTATGGAGATTTTTGTGAAATAGGCCCACCCACAACAGTTGACCAAACTTTGGAAGTCGATTATATGAAAACGGTGTGGAATATCAAAAAACTGCTCAATAACTTTTGTGCAGGACAGTCCAGACATGCTGTGTCGCAAATTTGGTGAAGATTGGACAAAATTTGTAGGAGGAGTAGTGAAAAAACAGTTTTGGACACAATTCAAAATGGCGGAAAATCTATTTAGGCGGAAATATATGGATGGAAGCAGAATGAACCAAGGAATCCAGGGAAAGTGGAATTTTGATTGTGGCCCATGCAGTTCAGAAGTTATAGGCCAAAACGTAAAGTTGCTTGCTATAGCGCCACCATGAGGTCAATTGACTTGGGTTTCGTAACCTGAGTAGCGGCTGAGACTTTGGACCCATCTGCCAAGTTTGGTCTCTGTAGCTCTTATGGTTTCTGAGATCCAGATACTTTCAGGGCAGAAGAAGAAGAAGAAGCAGAAGAATAATAATCCGAACAAAAAAACTTTAAATGTCTTTAGAATTTGATTATTTGGAGCTTAAACTATTGAATGAAATGTGACTGTAAATACAATGAAATGGAATTCTCATGTTTTATGGCTCCTGCACTGGTTGCTAGGGTGTTACTAGGTACTTACTGGTGATTACTAGCAGTAATAGTAGTATTTGAAGATCACCATAGTAACAGTAGTCATATTTGAAGATCACCATAGTAACAGTAGTCATATTTGAAGATCACCATAGTAACAGTAGTCATATTTGAAGATCACCATAGTAACAGTAGTCATATTTGAAGATCACCATAGTAACAGTAGTCATATTTGAAGATCACCATAGTAACAGCAGCCACATGGTCAGACTTGTCAGTCTGTAGTTTTTATTTGAATGTCAGTAAGTTTCCATCAGCACAGACAGAACAGACACACAGAGCAGAACCTCGTCCAGTTTACATCCCATAATACTTACAAGGAGGGACGCAACACTGTTAAATGTTTTCAGTCTGACATCACAGACTCAGTAACAGCTAGTAATGATGTCATCATGCAGGGACCAGCAGACAGGTGTAAGAAACACTAGATCACATGATACTGGACAGGAAACCACATGGACGCTCTGTCCTGTCAACAGGAGCCGCAGGACAGACTGCTTCCTGCTTCCTGCTTCCTGCCTCCTGCTTCCTGCTTCCTGCCTCCTGTTTCCTGCCTCCTGCTTCCTGCTTCCTGCTTCCTGCTTCCTGCTTCCTGCCTCCTGCTTCCTGCTTCCTGCTTCCTGCCTCCTGCCTCCTGCCTCCTGCTTCCTGCCTCCTGCCTCCTGCCTCCTGCCTCCTGCCTCCTGCTTCCTGCCTCCTGCCTCCTGCCTCCTGCCTCCTGCCTCCTGCTTCCTGCTTCCTGCCTCCTGCCTCCTGCCTCCTGCCTCCTGCTTCCTGCCTCCTGCTTCAGGATGAAAAGATTCACAGTCAAAACTTAAAACAAATGAAGAAACGTTTTAAAGGCCAGCAGGGAACTTCAGAGACGTTTCTGTCCAACATGAATAAATAAAGTTCTGTCTGCCGGTCTGCACAGTGCTACAACAGGACAGAGGAATGGCTGCTCAGTAACTTTAGCTTATTGAACATTGTGTGACTGGAGACGCTTGCTGATGAAGATGATGATGAAGATCCAACTCTTCCAGTTCAATCCATTCAAACTAGAAATGGAAACAATCATTTCTTTGCTAATGACAGAGCATTCATCCTTAAGTTTGGATAGTTTTTCAGTATGTTTGGAGTCTTTTTGAGCTCTCCAGCTTCTCCAGGTTCCCCAGGTTCTCCAGGTTCTCCAGGTTCCCCAGGTTCTCCAGGTTCTCCAGGTTCCCCAGGTTCTCCAGGTTCCCCAGGTTCTCCAGGTTCTCCAGGTTCTCCAGCAGGCGGCAGCATCACAGAAACTCTTCACAGTAAAAAAAAACACAGAGACCCGGCGCTCTGTGGTCCAGACAGGAAGAAGACAACACACTGCAGTTACCATGGTTACATGGGATCAGTGCTCTCGAACACTGTGGTTACCGTGGTTACATGTCTGTCCATTTCCTCCTGTCTGGTCCCACAAACCATCAGCTTCCTCAGTGTCATGATGTCATCATCTAGTCCTGGTCTGATTGGCTGTAGCCTTCACACTGAGCGAGGTCTGGGTTATGCTGGTATTCAGACGGGGGGTGTGTGTGTGTGTGTGTGTGTGTGTGTGTGTGTGTGTGTGTGTGTGTGTGTGTGTGTGTGTTGTGGGTTTCCCCCAGCCTCCTTCTCCTTCCTGTCTGGTCTACACTTTGGGAGGAATGCATCGTGGGTAATTTGCCATGTTTTTTGTTTAGAAGTCTTTGGAGAAGTCCCGCCTCTCCGTTCATCTGATTGGACAACTCAGCTGTTGGAGGTTCTCCTCTGCCCTGGCAGTACGTTTATGTGGAACAGTGGAACAAACTTTAAGAACCATACTTAGGAAAGACACTGAGTCATTTGTTCAAAACTCATTTGAGTTACAATCCAATTTCACATTTTATCTCTGAGGTAAAAAGGAAAACAGCAGAAACTCATAAATAAATTAATACACAACTTTGCATTATTGGTCTGGTTCTCAACTATAGCTTCTGGACGGTTCTGCGTCGGGTTCTGGACGGTTCTGTTTTGAGTCGGGCCTTCCTCGCACTGCGCTCCGGCTTAAACATGTTTCTGGGGGAAACCCTGGGTGGTGTTCCGGTGTGTTCTGGATCAGTTCTGGGTATGTTCCGGTGTGTTCTGGATATGTTCCGGTGTGTTCTGGATCAGTTCTGGGTATGTTCCGGTGTGTTCTGGATATGTTCCAGTGTGTTCTGGATAAGTTCTGAGTATGTTCCGGTGTGTTCTGGATAAGTTCTGAGTATGTTCCGGTGTGTTCTGGATCAGTTCTGGGTATGTTCCGGTGTGTTCTGGATATGTTCCGGTGTGTTCTGGATCAGTTCTGGGTATGTTCCGGTGTGTTCTGGATATGTTCCGGTGTGTTCTGGATAAGTTCTGGGTATGTTCCGGTGTGTTCTGGATCAGTTCTGGGTATGTTCCGGTGTGTTCTGGATATGTTCCGGTGTGTTCTGGATAAGTTCTGGGTATGTTCCGGTGTGTTCTGGATCAGTTCTGGGTATGTTCCGGTGTGTTCTGGATCAGTTCTGGGTATGTTCCGGTGTGTTCTGGATCAGTTCTGGGTATGTTCCGGTGTGTTCATGACAGAGCGTGCCGGTGAGCAGCCAGAGCCTCCAGAACCTCGTGGCAGAGACACTGGCAGAACCCGTAGAGAACACAGAGCAGCAGAGTGGAAGGAACCAGGCTGACGAGAACCACACCGAGCCACAGCTGACCGATCATCAGAAGGTAGATCCCCAGAGGAAGAGAGCTGAAGTAGACCTGAGGAGGAGAACACAGGGTTAGAACCTGTCTGTCTGTCTGCCTGTCTGTCTGCCTGTCTGTCTGTCTCTCTCTCTACCTGTCTGTCTGTCTACCTGTCTCTCTCTCTCCCTGTGTCCCACTACCTGTCTGTCTGTCTACCTGTCTGTCTGTCACTCTCTCTACCTGTCTGTCTGTCTGTCTCTCTACCTGTCTGTCTGTCTACCTGTCTCCGTGTCCCTCTCTACCTGTCTGTCTGTCTGTCTCTCTACCTGTCTGTCTGTCTACCTGTCTGTCTGTCACTCTCTCTACCTGTCTGTCTGTCTGTCTGTCTGTCTCTCTGCCTGTCTGTCTGTCTACCTGTCTCCCTGTCTCTCTCTCTACCTGTCTCCCTCTCTACCTGTCTGTCTGTCTACCTGTCTCTCTCTCTCCCTGTGTCCCTCTACCTGTCTGTCTCTCTACCTGTCTGTCTGTCACTCTCTCTACCTGTCTGTCTGTCTGTCTGTCTCTCTGCCTGTCTGTCTGTCTACCTGTCTCCCTGTCTCTCTCTCTACCTGTCTCCCTCTCTACCTGTCTGTCTGTCTACCTGTCTGTCTCTCTACCTGTCTCCCTGTCACTCTCTCTACCTGTCTGTCTGTCTGTCTGTCTGTCTGTCTCTCTACCTGTCTGTCTGTCTACCTGTCTCCCTGTCTCTCTCTCTACCTGTCTCCCTCTCTGCCTGTCTGTCTCTCTACCTGTCTCCCTGTGTCCTTCTCTATCTGTCTGTCTGTCTGTCTGTCTGCCTGCCTGTCTGCCTGTCTGTCTGTCTGTCTCCCTCTCTACCTGTCTGTCTCTCTACCTGTCTCCCTGTGTCCCTCTCTACCTGTCTGTCTCTCTACCTGTCTCCCTGTGTCCCTCTCTACCTGTCTGTCTGTCTCTCTACCTGTCTGTCTGTCTACCTGTCTCTCTGTGTCCCTCTCTACCTGTCTGTCTGTCTGTCTCTCTACCTGTCTGTCTGTCTCTCTACCTGTCTCTCTCTCTCTACCTGTGTCCCTCTACCTGTCTGTCTCTCTACCTGTGCCCCTCTCTACCTGTCTGTCTCTCTGTACTGACCAGGCACAGCGCCGCCAGCAGGCAGCGTGGGAAGCTGCGGTTGGTCTGTCTGTCTCTCTACCTGTCTGTCTCTCTACCTGTCTGTCTCTCTCTCTCCCTCTCTCCCTGTGTCCCTCTCTACCTGTCTCCCTCTCTACCTGTCTGTCTCTCTACCTGTCTGTCTCTCTGTACTGACCAGGCACAGCGCCCCCAGCAGGGAGCGTGGGAAGCTGCGGTTGGTCTGTCTGTCTCTCTACCTGTCTCTCTCGCTACCTGTCTCTCTCTCTCCCTGTCTGTCTCTCTACCTGTCTCTCTCTCTCCCTGTGCCCCTCTCTACCTGTCTGTCTCTCTGTACTGACCAGGCACAGCGCCCCCAGCAGGCAGCGTGGGAAGCTGCGGTTGGTCCAGGCTCGGCACTTCTGTGCCGGCAGGCTGCAGGGCAGCGAGTCCAGGCTGGGGGGGCGGTACAGCCCCACCATGTTGAGCATGCTCAGTGAGTCTGAGGACGGAGACTCTCCGGGCAGCTCCATGATGGTGATGACCAGGCAGTCTGAGGACCTGTGGGAGGCCTCCGCACCCCCCCCCCTCCCTCCTCCTCCTCCTGCAGTCAGAAAGTCAAACAGAAAGAGATCAGAGCCGCCGGAGGCTGCATCCTGTGTCCTACATCCTACATCCTGCGTCCTACATCCTGTGTCCTACATCCTACATCCTGTGTCCTACATCCTGTGTCCTACATCCTACATCCTGCGTCCTACATCCTGCGTCCTACATTCTACATCCTGCGTCCTACATCCTGTGTCCTACATCCTACATCCTGTGTCCTACATCCTGTGTCCTACGTCCTACATCCTGCGTCCTACATCCTACATCCTGTGTCCTACATCCTGCGTCCTACATTCTACATCCTGTGTCCTACATCCTGTGTCCTACATCCTGCGTCCTACATCCTGTGTCCTACATCCTACATCCTGTGTCCTACATCCTGCGTCCTACATCCTGTGTCCTACATCCTACATCCTGCGTCCTACATCCTGCGTCCTACATCCTGCGTCCTACATCCTACATCCTGTGTCCTACATCCTACATCCTGCGTCCTACATCCTGTGTCCTACATCCTACATCCTGTGTCCTACATCCTGCGTCCTACATCCTGTGTCCTACATCCTACATCCTGCGTCCTACGTCCTACATCCTGCGTCCTACATCCTGCGTCCTACATCCTGTGTCCTACATCCTACATCCTGTGTCCTACATCCTGTGTCCTACATCCTACATCCTGTGTCCTACATCCTACATCCTGTGTCCTGCATCTTGCGTCCTACATCCTGCGTCCTACATCCTGTCTCCTACATCCTACATCCTGTCTCCTACATCCTACATCCTGTGTCCTACATCCTGTGTCCTACATCCTACATCCTGTGTCCTACATCTTGCGTCCTACATCCTGCGTCCTACATCCTGCGTCCTACATGCTGCGTCCTACATCCTGCGTCCTAGATCCTGTGTCCTACATCCTGCATCCTTCATCCTGTATCCTACATCCTGTATCCTATGTCCTACGTCCTGCATCCTATGTCCTGTATCCTACACCCTGTCCTACATGCTGTGTCCTACACCCTGTATCCTACAACCTGTATTCTACGTTCTACATCCTGTATCCTATATCCTGTGTCCTATGTCCTACATCATGTGTCCTACATCCTGTATCCTACATCCTGCATCCTACGTCATCCTGTGTCCTACATCCTGTAGGAACCTTTAATCATCTGTCTTCCATCCTGAACCTGGACTGATGACCTGCATCACCAAACTATTTCACTATAATGTGAGAATGCAGTCGGTACGGTAAAATCAGAACCAGTCTTGGTTTGCAGGTGATTAGCTTTTCAAACCACAGTTACAGTTTGAGAAAAAAAACAACATAATACAAAATAGAATGGAATACAAATCATTTGGTGAATGAACATTAATGTGTTAAAGTATTAAAAAAGTGATTTTACCAGTCAGACTGTTGGGGCTCAGCACCACCTCGCCCCCCCCCCCTCCTCCTCGCCGGGCTCGGTCCTGACAGGACAGAACCGCCAGAATGTGGCGGTCGTCCTCCATCAGCCAAACCTCCACAGGAAGAACAACAGAAACAAATACAGTGTGATTACAGTCTGTGGCTTCCATCTGTCCTTTTGTTTCCTGAAGCCTCATTGGCTGCTGGGACACAGAACCTCATCAGGTGCGTGAAGGCGGAGTCTCACCTCCTCGTCCGGGACGTGAGTCTCATGGCGACAGAACGGACAGCTGATGACGGAGGGCGACGACTCACCTGGAAGCCGATGAAAACAGGTTAGATAATGTAACAATAGAAAGAGTTACATAATGTAATAACATTAGAAACACGGACCTGCGTTCTACAACACAATGGTTACCATAGTAACACGGGACCCGCATTCCAGAACACAGTGGTTACCATAGTGACACGGGACCTGTGTTCCAGAACACAATGGTTGCCATAGTAACACTGGACCTGCGTTCCAGAACACAGTGGTTACCATAGTAACAGGGGACCTGTGGTCATGTGGTCCGGTGATGTCACTCACCCATGTCCACCATCTTCTTCAGACACTTGGCGCAGACTCGGTGCAGGCAGCCCAGCAGTTTGGGTTTGCGGCTGCGCGTGTCGTAGCGGTTGTAGCAGATCTTACACTCCAGTTCCTCCAGAGTGTAGACCAGAGACTGAGCCCATGTCTGCACCTGCAACCGGCAACCGGCAACCAGCAACCAGCAACCAGCAACCAGCACACCACACAGCATTTTTCACATATTTCATACTGTATTGTTTCATATTTTGGGTAGAGGTTTGTATATTGTATATATTTTCATTCTTTTTTGTCTTCTAATGTTCTAATGTTGTATTTTGGATACTCTCATTCATGCTGTACTTACGTTTTTCATGCTTTTCATACAGAAACATTTTCTAATTCTTCTAATTACATCCCCATTTGTTCTCCTCTACTGAATTTCCCCATGGGGATCGATAAAGTCTAGTCTAGTCTAATCTGAGCTAATCATCTAATCTGGACCAAGTTGTTCTGGTCTACAGGAGGTTGTTCTGGACTACAGGAGGTTGTTCTGGACTACAGGAAGTTGTTCTGGTCTACAGGAGGTGGTTCTGGTCTACAGGAGGTGGTTCTGGTCTACAGGAGGTTGTTCTGGTCTGGTCTACAGGAGGTGAATGAATGTGAAGCAGGTGGAGCTGATGAAGAAAGGTTCCTAAAGGAAGCAGAATTCCTTACCTTGCCTTCCACCTCCTGGTTTGGCTCCGCCTCCGGCAGCTGGCTCATCCTATTCGTTGTCTTCTACACTCAACCAGAAAGGAATGCCACTGGTGGGCGGAGCTTAACTCAACTGGTTGAGAGCTGGCGAGGTCAGCTGACTGCAACAGAACACTGTAAAGCATGAGACAGCAGGTGGCGCTCTGTTCCTTTCTGCTGTTAGTGAAGCAGCAACACTGAGAAGAGCAGAAGAACGTTCCTGCCTGACTCCAGATCAGTTAACGGTTCCCAGGAAGGAGCAGCGCTGCCTTCCTATTGGTTTGAAATGCTGGGTGAACCCTGCCATCCGTCCATCTATCTATCTATCTATCTATCTATCTATCTATCTATCTATCTATCTATCTATCTATCTGTGCATAAATCCATCTGTCCATCTGTGCAGAAAGCACTGGAGTGTTCCGTCAGCGGCAGATCTCCAAGGTTCTCTCTGAACGTTCCACAACAACAGTAAGACAACAGAACCACAATACTTTACAACAGCAAAATACCTCTCCAAGGCTCTGTAGACCAGCCCAGAGTTTGGGAACAGATGGTAGATCTCTGGGGTTCTAGAACAGATGGTAGGTCTCCGGGGTTCTAGAACAGATGGTAGGTCTCCAGAGTTCTGGTAAGAACATGATGTACCTGGAGAGCAGACAGAGGAGGAAGAACGTCTGGTTATTTAACAGTTCTGTTGATGTTCTAAACGGATGGTAGTTTCAGTTTGGCCTGATTTAGTTTCTTTCTTCTTTCTTTTAGTTTCCGGCATCAAATGGTTCTCCTCCTGCAGCAGCTGTTTCTGAGGTTCTCATTGTTCTGGACGGCTCGAGGTTCTCTGTCTTCAGACACATGATCAGTCTGTGATGTGAGAGGCGGCTCTGGTTTTATCACCATGCATGGACCTGGTGTGGTGAGTATCAGTTATGGTCCAGTCCACCACACTGCAGAGGGAACCTGCTGCCTCTGCTCATATAGTCGTTTCCTCACCACTTCCAGCATTGAAATCATCAAATAAAATAATATCAATCAATTAAGGCACAAAACCCACAGACTGACATTCAGTCTCCAGGGCCTCAGAAAGACCTGATGTGTAGAGGAGAGAATGTTTTCACTCAATATTTACCTTTTAATAACGGTCCAGATATGGGTCTCTCTCTCTGTTTCTCTCTCTCTGTCTCTGTCTCTCTCTCTGTCTGTCTCTCTGTTTCTCTCTCTCTCTCTCTCTGTCTGTGTGTCTCTCTCTCTCTCTGTCTCTCTCTCTCTGTCTCTCTCTCTCTGTCTGTCTCTCTGTTTCTCTCTGTCTCTCTCTCTCTGTCTCTCTCTCTCTGTCTGTCTCTCTGTCTCTCTCTCTCTCTGTCTCTCTCTCTGTCTCTTTCGCAAGCGTTTGATTAGATTTGATTGATCTGATTGGTTGATCTGAGGGTCAAGCACAGGTAAGACTACCCCCCCCCCCCCCCCAATATATATTATATAACACCTTCTGCATCTGCTCTATAAATAGAACCAGCCTGAGATGGCTGTGTGTGTGTGTGTGTGTGTGTGTGTGTGTGTGTGTGTGTGTGTGTGTGTGTGTGTGTGTGTGGCCTTTAGTTTACAAGGATGAGAAACAGAGAGACAGTCCATCTGACAGCAGTCTGTATTGAACAGGCTGGGCGATAACCAAAATTTCATATGGTAATGCTGTCCTGCCAAAATATTGCAATATACAGTATTATCATGATATTCTTCTTATTATTATTATTATCATTATTATTATTAATAGCTTAGAAATTTGATCTTACAATTCAAGAAAAAAAAAACAGACATTTGTTGTAATTTGCTCATTCCTGATATTTCCAGGAAAACAGGCTGATTGTGGAAAAGTGAACACAGTTGAAATAAAACAACACATTTTTCCTCCCACTAGCAGATTAGAGATCATAAGTTAACAGTTTGCACAGGTGTGATGTCAGAAACTCGATACCACAGAACATCTGAAGCATGTTGGTCACTGAGGTTCTGCTGCTGATTCTGTTTGTTCTGTAGAGAACAGACAGAACCAGCTGCAGGTTCTCATCTGGACAGAGAAACAGACTGACACAGCTGAGAGGGAACAATATGACATCATAACAATATAACATTATGACATCATGACATTATGACATTGTAACATTATGACATTATGACATTATAACATTATGACATTATAACATCATTACATTATAACATTATAACATTATGACATCATGACATTATAACATTATGACATTGTAACATTATGACATAACATTATAACATCATGACATTATGACATTATAACATTATAACATCATGACATTATGACATTATAACATTATAACATCATGACATTATAACATTATGACATTGTAACATTATGACATTATAACATTATGACATTGTAACATTATGACATTATAACATCATGACATTGTAACATTATGACATTATAACATCATGACATTATAACATTATAACATCATGACATTATAACATTATGACATTGTAACATTATGACATTGTAACATTATGACATTGTAACATTATGACATTATAACATTATAACATCATGACATTATGACATTATAACATTATAACATCATGACATTATAACATTATGACATTGTAACATTATGACATTATAACATGACATTATAACATTATGACATTATAACATGACATTATAACATTATGACATTATAACATTATGACATTGTAACATTATGACATTGTAACATTATGACATTATAACATTATAACATCATGACATTATGACATTATAACATTATAACATCATGACATTATAACATTATGACATTGTAACATTATGACATTATAACATTATAACATCATGACATTATGACATTATAACATTATAACATCATGACATTATAACATTATGACATTGTAACATTATGACATTGTAACATTATGACATTATAACATTATAACATCATGACATTATGACATTATAACATTATAACATCATGACATTATAACATTATGACATTGTAACATTATGACATTATAACATGACATTATAACATTATGACATTATAACATGACATTATAACATTATGACATTATAACATTATGACATCATTACATTATAACATTATAACATCATTACATTATAACATTATAACATCATTACATTATAACATTATGACATTATGACATTATAACATGACATTATAACATTATGACATCATTACATTATAACATGACATTATAACATGACATTATACATTATGACATTATAACATCATTACATTATAACATTATAACATTATGACATTATGACATTATAACATTATAACATTATGACATTATGACATTATAACATGACATTATAACATCATTACATTATAACATTATAACATTATGACATTATGACATTATAACATTATGACATTATGACATTATAACATCATTACATTATAACATTATAACATTATAACATTATGACATTATGACATTATAACATGACATTATAACATTATGACATTATAACATTATAACATTATGACATTATGACATTATAACATGACGTTATAACATTATGACATTATAACATCATTACATTATAACATTATAACATTATGACATTATGACATTATAACATTATAACATGACATTATAACATCATTAAATTATAACATGACATTATAACATGACGTTATAACATTATGACATCATTACATTATAACATGACATTATACATTATGACATTATAAAATTATGACATTATAACATCATTACATTATAACATTATGACATTATAACACTATAACATCATTACATTATAACATTATGACATTATAACATTATAACATCATTACATTATAACATTATGACATTATACATTATGACATTATAACATTATGATATTATAACATCATAACATTATGACATTATAACATTATGACATCATAATATCATAACATTATAACATTATGATATTATAACATCATAACATTATGACATTATAACATTATGACATCATAATATCATAACATTATAACATTATATATGACACAGTTCAGACAGTTTGTGTCTGAACCAGCAGCTGCTGTTCTGTAGTTTCTCACAGGATCTCCAGAGAACCGGCTTCACTGTTCTTCAGCACAGAACCGCTATATATTTATATATTTATATATTTATATATATCAGCAGGCTTACTGTTGGAGATTAACTGTATGATGTAATGTTATGATCAATTAAATAATATTAAAGTAATATATTATTATAGTAATATATATCGTTGACACACTGTTGTCAGGGTGCTGTGACCCCTGACCTTTGACCTCCTTACTGTCGGCTGTGATGTCGCTGACCTCAGTCTGGTCAGAGTCACAGTGTGAACTCTAACAGATGAACCACAGTAGATCTGATCTGAACTGACAGAACTCACTCTGGTTCTGGTTCTGGTTCTAGGTAAAAGTTACAGACACTCTTTTAAAGAAATCATTTTCCAGGACCTTTCCAGGACCTTTCCAGGACCTTTCCAGGACCTTTTCCAGGACCTTTCCAGGACCTTTTCCAGGACCTTTTCCAGGACCTTTCCAGGACCTTTCCAGGACCTTTCCAGGAGTTTTTCTTGACAGTACAGGACAGCACTTGCTCACAAATGGTCATATAATTTACCGGTAGGTCTAGTATTGACACATTTAACCCCAGTTTTATTCCTCCTTTTTTAATGATGCAGGTTCATGATGAAGAGTCTCAGGTTCATGATGAAGAGTCTCAGGTTCATGATGAAGAGTCTCAGGTTCATGATGAAGAGTCTCAGGTTCATGATGAAGAGTCTCAGGTTCATTACAGGTGGGCTGCACCATCACTGCTAACTGTACAATAAGGTCGTCTGGCCTCTTTTTGTTAGACCTGATCAGCACTGGTATGTTTTTTTTTTTACTTCCAAAGCTCCTCAGCAAACAAACACCAAGATGTTCTGTGTTACACTTGAATTGAGGCAGTTACAATACTCTCTCCACACACTGGGTTACACTCCAGGTCTCATATGAACTTCAAACTTGGACAAAAATTGACTATGTTCTACCTCTGTAACAATTTCAGAATATAATAAAGTAGTAAATCACAGCATAATGTGCACTGTAAGGTGTGTTATTGTTTAACAGGTGGAGTTGTAATGAGCTGTTACATGCAGCCCTAGTAGCCTATAGCTGTATTGATGTAGATAAAATAAAATAAAAATAAAAGAATAAAATATTAATTTCAGTTTAAGTGAAATTTACTTTTGTCAAACAGACCACTGACACATAGGCGATCTGAGTGAAGGGCTAAAATACAATTAAAATTTTCCAGGACAACAGATTATTTCCAGGATATTTGGTCATTTTAATCAATTTCCAGGTGTTTCCATGACTGGAAAACTAGTCTCTAAATTTCCAGGTTTTCCAGGTTTTCCAGGATGTGTGGGAACCCTGAGACTCCGCTGCCATGTTCTATAATTCTTATCGATCTGATTCTTTATCGATTCCCTTATTGATTCCTGCTGTATATCGTCGCTTATCGGTTCCGCTGAATTAGACAATTTGGAACCGGGAATCAATTGTTACCAAACTCTACTGCTGCTGACCAGAGCTGAACAACAAAACAACAAAACAACAAAACAACCAAAACTGAGACTAACTCTGGAACAAAACTTAGACTTTACACACCGACTTCACTCTGTAATAAGTCTGTAATAACTCTGTAATAACTCTGTAATAACTCTGTAATAACACTGTAATAACACTCAGGCTTTATAAGGTCAGACTTGTTACCTGTTGAGTCTCAGCTGTCAGTCAGCTTCACATCAACAAACATCTGGCTGCTGGTTGGTTCAGTGCGGTTCCATCTGGATCCGGTTCGTTCAGGATCCGGTTCGTTCAGGATCCGGTTCGCTCTGGTTAGGTTCGGTTCGGTTCGGTCGGTGGGTTTGGCTCCAGTCCGGTTTGGTTCAGCTCCGGTTCAGTTCCGGGTCCTCCGGACTGAAGCAACACTGCGGCAGATCAACAGTCTCGCGCCTCATTAGCAGTCCGCTGCCGTCCGCCGCCGCGCGCCTCTGACATCACTTCACCTTGTTGTTCTTTACCGGGGCTTGTTGCTAACCGGACTGATGCTAACCGGACTGATGCTAACCGGACTGATGCTAACCTCGGCTGGTCGTCGCCATTACATCTTCCCCGCCGGTCGGGGCTCCTGTCGCGCGCTGACGGTGTCGGTGAGTCACCGTCGGTCTCGAGCTCCCAGTCCGCTCTGCTTCCTCTCACTGCGGCGCGCGACCAGCATCAGGACCCGGGGTTGCCGTGGCAACGAGCCCGCAGGATGACGGGAAATCACAGCCTGGTATATAGAAACTGCAGGACTGGAGCCAACATGGCGCCGGAATGAAGGAACAGAAAAATAAACAAAGACCTTCAAGATATGAAAGTTAAAACCCGCAGCAGCTGAACTGTCTGTCAGACTGCAGGAACCTCTGAGAACCTGCAGAACAGAACAGAGAACCTGCAGAACAGAGAACCTGCAGAACAGAACAGAGAACCTGTAGAACAGAACAGAGAACCTGCAGAACAGAGAACCTGCAGAACAGAACAGAGAACCTGCAGAACAGAGAACCTGCAGAACAGAACAGAGAACCTGCAGAACAGAACAGAGAACCTGCAGAACAGAGAACCTGCAGAACAGAACAGAGAACCTGTAGAACAGAACAGAGAACCTGCAGAACAGAGAACCTGCAGAACAGAACAGAGAACCTGCAGAACAGAGAACCTGCAGAACAGAACAGAGAACCTGCAGAACAGAACAGAGAACCTGCAGAACCTGTAGAACAGAACCGAGAACCTGCAGAACAGAGAACCTGCAGAACAGAACCTGCAGAACCTGCAGAACAGAACAGAGAACCTGCAGAACAGAGAACCTGCAGAACAGAACCTGCAGAACCTGCAGAACAGAACAGAGAACCTGCAGAACAGAACCTGCAGAACCTGCAGAACAGAACCTGCAGAACCTGCAGAACCTGCAGAACAGAACCTGCAGAACCTGCAGAACGTGAGCTGAGAACAGACTGATGGTTCCAGACAGAACAACACACCAGACGTTATTTCAAACTATTTATCATTTTGTCATGTTCATTCTTGAAAAGGCAGATAGAGTTTCTCAACCAGAAAAAACGTTTTTTAAGCATATTGATGAAGATATTGATGAAGATATTGATGAAGATATTGATGAAGATATTGATGAAGAAGGATAAAGAAAGCAGTCCAGGATTACAGACGGTCACCTGGTTCAAACTGTGTGATGTCACTGTGATGTCACTTACTTGAACATCTTTTATGTCCTATAGGATTAGAAATGGATATGTTGTGTGTGATGTCATCATATCTCTGGGCAGGTTTTTTATCCATAAAAACTAAAACTAAACTCTTCTGTGTTTTTTGTCCCGCAGCAGAACAGGATGTGGAAACTTTCAACTTCTCAGCTGTTTCAACCGCTGATGTCACTGTGATGTCACTGTGATGTCACTGTGATGTCACTGTGGTGTCACTGCATTATGCTTCTGGGTATTTCTTATATCTGATACTGAAGATGACAACAGATTAACAAACAAAAATAAAACATATTTTCTTTCCGCCTGGTGAACCAGCTGTTGGTCACATGACCAGCAGCAGCTGATCTCACTGGACAAGTTACTCTTTACTTATTCCTCATTTAAAAAGTAATCACATTACTTTACATTACTTTCCTCGTTCCATTACTTTGTTTCTCCCTCAGTGGCTCATCTCTGTGTTTCTGTATCACAGCTTTGATAAACTGGATGATGACAGACAGGCAGGCAGGCAGACAGACAGACAGACAGACAGACAGACAGACAGACAGACAGACAGACAGACAGGCAGACAGACAGACAGACAGACAGACAGACAGACAGGCAGGCAGACAGACAGACAGACAGACAGACAGACAGACAGGCAGGCAGGCAGACAGACAGACAGACAGACAGACAGACAGACAGACAGACAGACAGGCAGGCAGGCAGACAGACAGACAGACAGACAGACAGACAGACAGACAGACAGACAGACAGACAGACAGACAGACAGGCAGACAGACAGACAGACAGACAGACAGACAGACAGACAGACAGACAGGCAGACAGACAGACAGACAGACAGGTTTTAACATGCTGGAGTCTTTTCCACTGGGACTCAGTGAAACTCCAAGTCATGTTTTTTTCTGAATGTATTTTTTGTGAAGTTATTCCTTTTTTATAACTGCTTACTGCATTTTATTACATTATATAATGTTGTGCTGTGTAAGATAGAGCTAAACTGATAGAATATAGTATAGTATTGGGGGAAGTTGTATAATGTTATGTAATATAATGTAACATTACTTAGTTTGCTGTTTTGTCTCAAGTGGCAACTGAGTCTGAGAACGGCTTTTCTGTCATTTCTATTTCTTATTGTTGCTCATGAATCTCTGATGTTCTGTTCTATGTTCTGTGTTCTGTTCTGTGTTCTGTTCTGTGTTCTGTTCTATGTTCTGTTCTGTGTTCTATGTTCTGTTATGTGTTCTGTTCTATGTTCTGTTCTGTGTTCTATGTTCTATGTTCTGTGTTCTGTTCTGTGTTCTGTTCTGTTATGTGTTCTGTTCTGTGTTCTGTTCTATGTTCTGTTGTGTTCTGTTCTGTGTTCTGTTCTATGTTCTGTTCTGTGTTCTATGTTCTATGTTCTGTGTTCTGTTCTGTGTTCTGTTCTGTGCTCTGTGTTCTGTTATGTGTTTTATGTTCTGTGTTCTGTTCTGTGTTCTGTTCTGTGTTCTATGTTCTATGTTCTGTGTTCTGTTCTGTGTTCTGTTCTGTGCTCTGTGTTCTGTTATGTGTTTTATGTTCTGTGTTCTGTTCTGTGTTCTGTTCTGTGTTCTGTGTTCTGTGTTCTATGTTCTGTGTTTTGTTCTATGTTCTGTTCTGTGTTCTGTTCTATGTTCTGTGTTCTGTTCTATGTTCTGTTCTGTGTTCTGTTCTATGTTCTGTTGTGTTCTGTTCTGTGTTCTGTGTTCTGTTCTATGTTCTGTTCTGTGTTCTGTTCTATGTTCTGTTGTGTTCTGTTCTGTGTTCTGTGTTCTATGTTCTGTGTTCTGTTCTATGTTCTGTTCTGTGTTCTGTTCTATGTTCTGTTGTGTTCTGTTCTGTGTTCTGTTCTATGTTCTGTGTTCTGTTCTGTGTTCTGTGTTCTGTTCTATGTTCTGTTCTGTGTTCTGTGTTCTATGTTCTGTGTTCTGTTCTATGTTCTGTTCTGTGTTCTGTTCTATGTTCTGTTGTGTTCTGTTCTGTGTTCTGTTCTATGTTCTATGTTCTGTTCTGTGTTCTGTGTTCTGTGTTCTATGTTCTGTGTTTTGTTCTATGTTCTGTGTTCTGTTCTGTCTTCTATGTTCTGTGTTCTGTTCTGTGTTCTGTTATGTGTTTTATGTTCTGTGTTCTGTTCTATGTTCTGTGTTCTGTTCTGTCTTCTATGTTCTGTGTGTTCTGTGTTCTATGTTCTGTGTTCTGTGTTCTGTGTTTATAAGTTTGAGTCTTAATATATTCATTAAATTCACATAAAAATCTAGTGAAATTGGCGGTAACTTTTCTTATTTTGTATTTATGGATGTGAAATTTACCATATAGAATCAATAAGTTTACAATGAATTCAATGTTATATTTATCCTGTTCAAAATGTGTAGCCTAATGACACTTTTACGCTCAATTTTAATATTATGATTAGTTTTACACAATATATAATCTTCTATTCGAGTCCAAAAAGTAACTGAATGTAAAATAAATGCGTTAAGGATTCTGGTTCATCATTGCAAAAATTACACTTGTTTTCAATATCTAAAAATTTGGAGAAATATAGATTTGTTGTTAAAATTTTGATGTGTACTTCTTTAATCTTATTGGTAATACAGAATTTTTTTTTTTTTTTTTTAATCGAACAATTTCCATGTACAAACATCATGGCTTAGAAATCTTCACAATACACCAATAGGATCAGGTGCATACCAAAAACACAGAAAAAAGACAATTCAAAACAGACAAGATATTGAAATAATATTAAATATAACAAAAATAAAAAATAAAAAATAATAACTTAAAGGGCTAGGGCTTTTTTTGTAAATCATATTCTTCTATTATACTAAAAAGTTTCATTGCATTTTTCCGTGACTTTAAGGGCTTTTATGTAAGAAAGAAACTCATTATGAAACACATTAAACTTAGGTTTCACTTTCATGTACTTTGGTAATACAGAATTTATATGGTAATAATAACCACGCCCTCTGCCAATCAGCACCTGTAAAAATGTGTCCCAAAAAGCTTTCTCTCTAGGAGTAATTTTCCTTCTTTCATAGAATGTAATTGTCGGAACATTTACACTGTGACACCCTCTTCCTCCTACGTCACTTCCTGTAACTTCTCCATAAAGACGGACCAGGCGGCGCCCCGACAGACCGGGAGCTTCGCGGGTCAATTTTTTGAGTTTGTTTGGTGAAATCCGGCTGGGATCGGAGCCATCAGAAGCGCAAACATGGTGAGAGTTCAGTCCCGGGACGGTGTGACCGGACCCGCCGTGTTTCTGCCTCCATTTTGACCGGAGATGAGTTAAAACGTCGGAACGGTGAACGTAAAGGAGACGTAGGAGGCTGCAGCCCGCGGGCCCGCGCGCTGCAGCCTCCTACGTCTCCTTTACGTTCAGCTAACGCTATGTTAAGCGTTAAGCTAACGTCAAGCTAACTCTACGTTAAGCTAACGTCAAGCTAACTCTGTTAAAAGTCTGTTAAAACTGTTAAAATAACTCTGCCAGCTCGTGCTAATCTGTCCAAACTCAGCGCGCATCATCTCGAACCTGATTGGCTAACCGGCTAGCTTACCGGCTGATCTGACCGGTCACCGGCAGACCGGGTCCAGCAGATCCGAGTTTTATTTAACGACAACTCACTGTTCTAGATTATTCTGTTCTTCAGTATTATGTTTCCTCTGCGGTGTCTCGTTAGTGTTTTACTGTTGCAGACCCGTTTCCCCCTCCAGGCTTCATTAGCTTCATGTTAGCTGTTAGCTTCCCTGCTAACGTTAGCATTAGCGACACAGAACTTGTTCGTGTGTTTCTCCGGTCGGCGTCGTGCTAACGGGCTGCAGCTCGCGGGCTAACCGGCGGCAGGTTCAGCTGTGGACGAGCTTCCCCGCAATAGCACGGACTGTACAGTCAGTTTGTCCCTCGCAGCTCGCTGTAGCTGCTGTTGGTTAACCTTTGTTCCTCCGCGTTTCCCACGTGACTCTGCTGCCATGGGGGGGCAGGTAGAACCTCACCTGTGTGACTGTGGTTCTCTGTAATGTAACGGCGGGCCTCGGCCCAGCCCCCAAACGTACTGTTTGAAAGCATGTGCAATAAATAAGTATAAAATCACCTTTGTGTTTTCATCCGGGTGTCATGGCTGCCACTCTTCTTCTACGCTCTTCTTCTACGCTCTTCCCTGAGCGGCGAGCTGGAAAACCGCAGATGCAGCGTGTTTTATTCCAGCGGACACAGGGGGCAGCAGAGAGGTTCTCCAGCTCGCTGCTCAGGGAAGAGTGTAGAAGAAGAGCGTGGAAGAAGAGTGTGGAAGAAGAGTGTGGAAGAAGAGTGTGGAAGAAGAGTGTGGAAGAAGAGTGGCAGCCATGACACCCGGATGAAAACAACTGGGTCAAGCCACACAGGCTAGCTGGTCAGTTTCAGTTTGGTTTGTGTTGCTGTTTAACTTTGACTCTGCTGTCTGTGAAGCTCTTTGACTGAAGAGAAGACAAACACATCAAACACACCAGTGTTCAGCTGAACAGCAGCTGGTTAGGGTTAGACTGGGTTAGGGTTAGACTGGTTAGTGTTAGGCTGGTTGGTGTTAGGCTGGTTAGTGTTAGACTGGGTTAGTGTTAGACTGGGTTAGGGTTAGACTGGTTAGTGTTAGGCTGGTTGGTGTTAGGCTGGTTAGTGTTAGACTGGGTTAGTGTTAGACTGGGTTAGGGTTAGACTGGGTTAGGGTTAGACTGGTTAGTGTTAGGCTGGTTGGTGTTAGGCTGGTTAGTGTTAGACTGGGTTAGTGTTAGACTGGGTTAGGGTTAGACTGGGTTAGGGTTAGACTGGGTTAGGGTTAGGCTGGTTGGTGTTAGGCTGGTTAGTGTTAGACTGGGTTAGTGTTAGACTGGGTTAGGGTTAGACTGGGTTAGGGTTAGACTGGGTTAGGGTTAGGCTGGTTGGTGTTAGGCTGGTTAGTGTTAGACTGGGTTAGTGTTAGACTGGGTTAGGGTTAGACTGGGTTAGTGTTAGACTGGGTTAGGGTTAGGCTGGGTTAGTGTTAGACTGGGTTAGGGTTAGACTGGGTTAGTGTTAGACTGGGTTAGGGTTAGGCTGGGTTAGTGTTAGACTGGGTTAGGGTTAGGCTGGTTAGTGTTAGACTGGTAAGTGTTAGACTGGTTAGTGTTAGGCTGGTTAGGGTTAGACTGGGTTAGTGTTAGACTGGGTTAGGGTTAGACTGGGTTAGTGTTAGACTGGGTTAGTGTTAGACTGGTTAGTGTTAGGCTGGTTAGTGTTAGGCTGGTTAGTGTTAGACTGGGTTAGGGTTAGACTGGTTAGTGTTAGGCTGGTTAGTGTTAGACTGGGTTAGTGTTAGACTGGGTTAGTGTTAGACTGGTTAGTGTTAGACTGGTTAGTGTTAGGCTGGTTAGTGTTAGGCTGGTTAGTGTTAGACTGGGTTAGGGTTAGACTGGTTAGTGTTAGGCTGGTTAGTGTTAGACTGGTTACCAGACTGACCAGCAGCCACAGGTAGAGCAGGTTTTAATGCTGATCTCCCCCCCCCCCCCCCCCCCCCCCCCCCAGACGGTGGGGAAGAGCAGTAAGATGCTGCAGCACATAGACTACAGGATGAGGTGCATCCTGCAGGACGGACGGATCTTCATCGGAACCTTCAAGGCTTTCGACAAACACATGAACCTGATCCTGTGTGACTGTGACGAGTTCAGGAAGATCAAGTGAGAACCAGCTCAACACAGTCCAGACCTCAACACAGTCCAGACAGTCAACACAGTCCAGACCTCAACACAGTCCAGACAGTCAACACAGTCCAGACCTCAACACAGTCCAGACCTCATCACAGTCCAGACAGTCAACACAGTCCAGACAGTCAACACAGTCCAGACCTCAACACAGTCCAGACAGTCAACACAGTCCAGACAGTCAACACAGTCCAGACCTCAACACAGTCCAGACCTCAACACAGTCCAGACAGTCAACACAGTCCAGACCTCAACACAGTCCAGAACTCATCACAGTCCAGACAGTCAACACATTTGCTTCAGAAAAGGAATCTGATCAAACTTCTGGCTGTTAAAATACATCTTAATATGATGTTAGCATCTGCTACAGACAGATGCTACTGACTGACTGATGCTACTGACAGACTGATGCTACAGACTGACTGATGCTACAGACTGACTGATGCTACAGACTGATGCTACAGACTGATGCTACAGACTGACTGATGCTACAGACTGACTGATGCTACAGACTGATGCTACAGACTGATGCTACAGACTGACTGATGCTACAGACTGACTGATGCTACAGACTGACTGATGCTACAGACTGATGCTACAGACTGATGCTACAGACTGACTGATGCTACAGACTGACTGATGCTACAGACTGACTGATGCTACAGACTGATGCTACAGACTGACTGATGCTACAGACTGACTGATGCTACAGACTGATGCTACAGACAGACTGATGCTACAGACTGACTGATGCTACAGACTGACTGATGCTACAGACTGACTGATGCTACAGACTGACTGATGCTACAGACTGACTGATGCTACAGACTGACTGATGCTACAGACAGACTGATGCTACAGACTGACTGATGCTACAGACTGACTGATGCTACAGACTGACTGATGCTACAGACTGACTGATGCTACAGACTGACTGATGCTACAGACTGACTGATGCTACAGACTGACTGATGCTACAGACAGACTGATGCTACAGACAGACTGATGCTACAGACTGACTGATGCTACAGACTGACTGATGCTACAGACTGACTGATGCTACAGACTGATGCTACAGACTGACTGATGCTACAGACTGACTGATGCTACAGACTGATGCTACAGACTGATGCTACAGACAGACTGATGCTACAGACAGACTGATGCTACAGACTGATGCTACAGACAGACTGATGCTACAGACAGACTGATGCTACAGACTGATGCTACAGACTGATGCTACAGACAGACTGATGCTACAGACTGATGCTACAGACAGACAGATGCTACAGACTGACTGATGCTACAGACAGATGCTACAGACAGACTGATGCTACAGACAGACTGATGCTACAGACAGACTGATGCTACAGACAGACTGATGCTACAGACAGATGGTTCCGTGGTTCTAAGCAGACTGACTTCTTCTCCCTGCAGGCCGAAGAACTCCAAGCAGCCGGAGCGAGAGGAGAAGAGGGTTCTGGGATTGGTCCTGCTGAGGGGGGAGAACCTGGTTTCCATGACGGTGGAGGGCCCGCCCCCTAAAGACGTAAGTCTGACTCTGAACCAATCAGAAACCAGACAGAGTTCTGTCGTGATAAACCGGGGACTCGGAGATCCAGGAAGTAGAGCAGAAACAAAGCATGCTGGGAGATGAACCTGTCCACTAGAGAGAAACGGTTGTGTTGGAACTGTACATGTTGATGTAACGCCATGTGACCTCTGACCATGTGACCTCTGACCTCTCTCTCTATAGACCGGTATCGCTCGGGTGCCCCTGGCGGGCGTGGCCGGAGGTCCCGGTGTGGGCCGGGCGGCGGGGCGGGGCGTCCCGGCCGGAGCTCCGATGCCCCAGGCGCCCGCCGGCCTGGCAGGACCTGTCAGAGGAGTGGGCGGGCCTTCCCAGCAGGTAACCATGGCAACCACTGCTCTGCTTCTGTTTCCTAGGTGATGAGTCTGTGTTTCCTAGGTGATGAGTCTGTGTTTCCTAGGTGATGACAGTCTGTGTTTCCTAGGTGATGACAGTCTGTGTTTCCTAGGTGATGACAGTCTGTGTGTTTCCTAGGTGATGACCCCGCAGGGCAGAGGGACGGTTGCCGCGGCAGCAGCAGGAGCCAGTATAGCCGGTGCGCCGACTCAGTATCCTCCCGGCCGCGGAGGCCCGCCCCCGATGGGCCGCGGAGCTCCGCCCCCTGGTGAGTCACCACGGCAACCTTAGCAGGACGTCCTGCAGGAGGTCGGAGGGGTTTAAAGGGCCGGTCGGGGGGGTTTAAAGGACCGGTCGGGGGGGTTTAAAGGGCCGGTCGGGGGGGGTTTAAAGGGCCGGTCGGGGGGTTTAAAGGGCCGGTCGGGGGGTTTAAAGGGCCGGTCGGGGGGTTTAAAGGGCCGGTCGGGGGGGGGGGTTTAAAGGGCCGGTCGGGGGGTTTAAAGGGCCGGTCGGGGGGTTTAAAGGGCCGGTCGGGGGGTTTAAAGGGCCGGTTGGGAGCTTGATTTTAATGTTTGTCTTTTCCTCCAGGCATGATGGGCCCGCCCCCTGGCATGCGGCCTCCCATGGGTCCTCCAATGGGAATGCCTCCTGGCCGTGGAGCACCAATGGGAATGCCTCCTCCTGGCATGAGGCCGCCGCCACCCGGCATGAGAGGTAAGGCGGTTACCATGGAAACAAGTTTCCTGCTATCATGTGACTGTAGGACGAGGGGGGAGGGAGTAAACTGTTTTTTACTGGGAACACTTGAGTCAGGAAGTGCAGCAAAGCATGATGGGATGTATGCATGTCCCAAGAGGAACAGACACAGCCAATCAGATCCCAGGAGCAAACGGCCGTCTAACAGGAGAAGAAGAAAATCATAGAACCTGAAACAGAACAGTCTGCTGGTTAAGGTTCTGCTGGTTAAGGTTCTGCTGGTTAAGGTTCTGCTGTGTGTTGCAGGTCCTCCTCCTCCTGGGATGAGACCCCCCCGACCCTGAAGGAGCTGTGCCACCGCTGGACCCCCCCCCCCCCCCCCCCCCTCGTTGTATAGCTGTTAAACTTTTTGTAACTTTTGTGTTTTGGTTTTTTAATAAAGTGTCCGCTGGACAGTTTGGTTTGATGTGGTTGTTGTTTTTGCTTCAGGAACCTGAAGAGGAAGAAAAACATTTGATCTGAGCCGTTTTCCAGAAAGCAGGATAGACAGGTGATCCAGATCTGTTAACTCAGAATTCACAGAAATCCGGGATTTTCTGTTCCAAAAACTGAGATCAGAGTAAGTCTGGATCAGTTACTATGGAAACCGATGTTCTGAAGCTCTGGCCTCTGACCCTCTGGCAGGTTGGCTGAGCTGCAGAGTTTCAGTTCGGCTTTAAACCCGTCATGAAGATCCTGTTCACATGGAAGCTCAAACTGTTCTCAGGGCTTTATGTCCAGAGGCTGAGCGACATGTTTCATCTGCATGTCCAGCTTTATGTTTTAAGAGTCAGTTTATCTGAATATCTTCCTCAGCCTCTCCTCCTCCTCCTCCTCCTCCTCCTCCTCCTCCTCCTCCTCCTCCTCACCTCTGTACAAACCTGATGCTTCGCTCTTCGTTTATTCGCTACCGGAAGCTCTCTGTGTAACACTGTAGATGGAGATAAGAGATAAATATGAATTATGAATGTGATAAACCCTTTATACAGGTGCTGTGTCCTCGGGGTCTAGCTGCTCTGATGAGCTTCATGCTGTCGGGGTCTGGAAGCTTCTGGACTCTCAGCTGTTCAGCCTCCGGCTTCCTGTGAGCTCAGAGGAAGAAAATGACGTTACAAGCAAATCAAATCCTACGAGTTTGAATTCTGTTCTTATACCTTTTTTTTTTTTTTTTTAATTTGTTGCCAAGTGCATTTCATGCCGCCTGGATTACACCTAAATTAAATATAAAAAAAAAATTAAGTGTATAATTCAGGCAAAATGTTGCATCATTCCTATTAATTAAACATTAGTTTCCAGAGGTCTTGAAGTGTGGACCTTAAAGCAACAACGACCCGGGTTTGAATCCGACCCATGGTGCTTTGCTTAAGATGGAGGAGGGGAAGTGAAGGAGGGCCGGGGGAAACGACCAATGAAACGCTCTCTCTCTCTCTCTCTCTCTCTCTCTCTCTCTGTGCGTTTCATTGGTCGTTTCCCCCGGCCCTCCTTCACTTCCCCTCCTCCATCTTAAGTGTGGTTCCATCACTCTGATCCCTCCAGTGAACTTCCTGTTTGACCTTCAGGGCCGAGCGAGTCAACAACGATGTACCCTGCGTTCCAAATCGCATACTTTTTCTTTTTACTACACTACGTACTACATCTGCCCTTAGAAAGTATGTACTGTGCATGTAGTAGGCAGACAATTGGGACATACTATTTCGTCATCACATTGCGTCTTGAACTTTGACCCTCTTGCTTATATATCCGTCGCAGTAATACGGTTGCAGTTTGTTTGTTTTGTTTTTGTCTCTCTCTGGCGGCTCAGCATGCGGCTCAGTCGAAGTGACGTGTCTTCCGCTGCGCAGAGGATTGTGGGTCAGAATAGCCAAAAAAGCATGCTGGCCTGCATACTGCAAAATTCGACCGGATGTAGTCGGGCATCCGGGTATTTTCTGGCATACTGCATTGACATGCATGAATTGGGACATGCTAAATCTTTTTCTGGCATACTAAATAGTATGGAAGTATGGGTATTGGAACGCACCCGTAGACTTCACAAGCGCATATTTCCCAGGATGCATCGTGATCGTCCGTCAATTCCGGTGCACGAACAGGTGATAAATATAAATGCAAGTAAACAAACAAAATTTAGAGGATGTAGACATATTTATGAAATGAACTCATCTGCAATATTTCATTACTCATTGTTCTGTGTATTTTTTTATTATTTATTCTTATTATTTATTAGGCCTGCTTAAGGGCAAGTGCATTCCATTTCAAATATTCTGCTCCCCCTCTGACCCCGCCCCCCTCCTCTGACCCCGCCCCCCTCAGGTGAAGGAGGGGAAGAGAAGGAGGGGAGGGGAAGAGAAGGAGGGGAGGTGAAGGAGGGGAAGAGAAGGAGGGGAAGAGAAGGAGGGGAGGTGAAGGAGGGGAGGTGAAGGAGGGGAAGAGAAGGAGGGGAGGTGAAGGAGGGGAAGAGAAGGAGGGGAGGTGAAGGAGGGTTAGGGTTAAACTGATGAAACGGAGCTTCTGTCTGTTGAACTAGAAGGGACTCAGATAGCGCAGACCTCCACCAAGGTTCGTGTTATCGCTTGTTCATGAGTCTGATCTGGATCCGGATCCGCTCCAAAATGTAACGGGTTCTTCCTCGGCCCGTGCTGCACCCTCCCACCGAGTTTCATGAAAATCGAGCCAGCAGTTTTTCCGTAATCCTGCTGACAAACAAACAAACAAACAAACAAACAAACAAACGGCACCAAAAACAGAAGCTCCTTGGTTAGGGTAAAAAGGCATAAAAATGCCAAAAATAAATCTGTAAAATCCTGGCAGCAGTTTGTCTCATTGCTGCTCACAGTGTTCCAGTGAACTGTGAGCATCATCTTCCTCCTCCAGGTGTTCCAGTGAACTGTGAGCATCATCTTCCTCCTCCAGGTGTTCCAGTGAACTGTGAGCATCATCTTCCTCCTCCAGGTGTTCCAGTGAACTGTGAGCATCATTTTCCTCCTCTAGGTGTTCCAGTGAACTGTGAGCATCATCTTCCTCCTCTAGGTGTTCCAGTGAACTGTGAGCATCATCTTCCTCCTCCAGGTGTTCCAGTGAACTGTGAGCATCATTTTCCTCCTCCAGGTGAGCATCATCTTCCTCCTCCAGGTGAGCATCATCTTCCTCCTCCAGGTGAGCATCATCTTCCTCCTCCAGGTGAGCATCATCTTCCTCCTCCAGGTGAGCATCATCTTCCTCCTGCAGGTGAGCATCATCTTCCTCCTGCAGGTCTGTGCTGTGAATCCTCCATGGAACAGAAGTGCAGATGGAGAAAGAGAAAGACTGAACTTCATCTCCGTTATGAAAGAACTTGATTCTTATTCAACACGATCAATCAACTTGTCGATCCAGTTCCTCCAGCTGATTTGGCTCGCTCTTTGATTGATTGCAATGACTTTTTATTATACTTTGTGGAAAAGATCAATGGTATCTGATCAAATACCCCCCCCACTCCCACCTAATTTTCACCCATATGGTACTTGCCCTATTCTCCTGACCCAGTTTCCCACTATTCCTCTGCATGATCTGCTTGATATCGTGTCACATGTTTCTCCTCCTGCTGTGGAGATATTTTACCCATCGAACTCCTACAAGAGTTTGAAATCCTCCTTCACCTCTTTTCCTCTCAGTCTGCTTTCAGTCCCACGCTGTGTTTCCACAGCCATGTTCCTTAAAAGTAAGAAATAAATAAAAGTTTTGTGAATGAGACCCAATGAATTCAGAAGTGAATGAATGAAATATTTAGTAAAGTCTATGGAGTCTGATGCTGTTTCTGTCTGACTCTGCAGTGAAGATCAATCTGTCAGCAGCTGGAAAAAACACAAGTTTTGTTTTCATTATTCTCTGCCCTCTAGTATTTTATACTTTATTTCTTATTCACATTTGTAGTTGTTGCTCACATTTTTATTTATCTTATTATTACTTCTGGGTTATGGCTGGCTGGCACAGGGGTCGCTGATAAGATAAGATAAGATAAGATAAGATAAGATAAGATAAGATAAGATAAGATAAGATAAGATAAGATAAGATAAGATATCACTTTATTAATCCCCTTGGGGAAATTCAGGAATGTTGTTCGGTTGTTGATGCTGAACAGTCTGAGTCCAGCAGAACTGACCTTCAGCTTCTTCAGCATGATGTCTGTGAAGCCATGTGTGTAAACTGATAAATGTGGAGCACTAATACAGTTATAATATTCTTTCTGAGGCTTTCAGGATGGGACTATCACCTGTGACCTGTCACCTGTCCCTTTGTTTTGTTTCCCCACTGTGACTCACAGCAAAGTGGAAGGTGGCAGAGTGAAGCTCAGGTCTTTGGACCACAAGGTCGTGAGTTCAAGTCCCTGATGAACTGTAAAGTAAATCGACACTAAATCACACAGTGTAGAAAACTCAAAGCGGGTGTTTGACATCATCTGTCGATGGCAAAATACCTGAATGACATCACTGATGGGGGTGTGGCCAGAGCTTTCAACCCACAGAGAGCAGTGCAGCAGCAGCTTTCTGGCCCATGTGACTTAGTATTGTTTTATTCGTTAATGGAGAACTACAATGTTTTAGAAAGTGATTCGCGCTGTCAGCCTGTCAATCACAGGCTGCAGTATCACAACACTTCTCCCTTTAGTTAGTTTCTCCTCAGTAAACCTGTAACAGGCGTTTGGCTCAGAAGGTAAAGCCTCAGCCTTTCATGTGGAAGGTTGTGGAATCAAACCCAGGCTTCAAGAAAAAGTAACAGACAGTTTGTCTGTTGTGAAAAACTCCAGCAATGTGTTGCAAAGAAAAGACGTTCTGCCGAATTCTGCATCCCCACCTGATTTCTAGGGCGACGTAGGCTTACTGTTTAAAAACGATATAATCTTCTTTGTGGGCGTTCATCAATGATGAGAAATGATCTGACGTCTATAGTTTATGAACGTTTAGAGTCATTAATGTTTTATTAGACTCAGTAGAAGCAGCATTTCCTTGATACAACTGGTCTGAAATGTATCTGTCAATATTTCTGAGGACGAACTCGTTGGTGTTTTTAAATGCGGAAAAATGCCAAACTTTGCCAAACTCGATCAAATAAAGCACGTGCTGATGACACCATTTTATTCCCATCACAGTTTGACTTGTCCTCACTGAGAGTTCAGGGCCGAACGCGTTATAGCTGCCGGGTAATGAAACCCCTGTTGTTTCAGCTTGGGTCATTATTGACCTGATATTCACACCGTCGAGCCTGAGAAAACTTACTTGGCAATAAACTTTATTCTGATTCTGATTCTGATAAAACCACTTGGTTCACAGAGAATTAAAGTTGCGAGGCGGGGATGCAGAATTCGGCGGGACCGGCAGCGGGACCGGCAGCGGGACGGCAGCAGTCCCTCCTCCCGCCGCCGGAGGCCGCTGCTCCTCCAGCTGCTTCCGGATCAAACCGGTCAGACTTCCTACTTCCGTCAACACACGTGTGTCCGCGGAGGCACGAGCGACGAGAGACTGGAAGCGGCAGAGAACCAGCAGAAGCAATAGAATCAGCAGCAGAACCAGCAGAACCAGCGGCAGAACCATCCTGATGGATCTGATCAGAACCATCCAGGACGGAGAGGAGAGTCCGGAGGAGCCGGAGAGCGAGTCCGACGGCGGGGAGGTGAGTCCGAAGTTCTGATGCAGAACCTCGGTCTGTGGGACCCGTTCTTTCTCGGTCTGTAGAACCGGTTCTTTCACACCGGGTTCCCGCTGTGGGAGTAACGGAACCAGGTAGAACAGCTGAAGCTGCTTGGTGTTCGAAGAGTAAATCGATCTGTAACTGAAAGGTTCCGTCTGGTTCTACAGCTGATCAGACTGGACTGATGACTTCTGACTCAGTTCAGACTGTAGTTGTGTCTGTTCTGTCTGTTCTGTTCTGTCTGTTCTGTCTGTTCTGTTCTGTTCTGTCTGTTCTGTCTGTTCTGTCTGTTCTGTCTGTTCTGTTCTGTCTGTTCTGTCTGTTCTGTTCTGTCTGTTCTGTTCTGTTCTGTTCTGTTCTGTCTGTTCTGTTCTGTTCTGTCTGTTCTGTTCTGTTCTGTTCTGTCTGTTCTGTCTGTTCTGTTCTGTTCTGTCTGTTCTGTTCTGTCTGTTCTGTCTGTTGTTGAACACAGTGTGACTCGTTCTGTCAGGATCATTTGATCACATGAAGTCAGTCAGATTTTAAAGTTATTAGTTGTCAGGTAGACTGGGGAAGCCAAATGGCTCCAGTGTGTCTCCCAGTGACTGAAACATTATCTAATGTACTCATTATATGCAGACTGAAGTGTATAGGGTCTATATGCAGACTGAAGTGTATAGGGTCTATGTGCAGACTGAAGTGTATAGGGTCTATGTGCAGACTGAAGTGTATAGGGTCTATGTGCAGACTGAAGTGTATAGGGTCTATGTGCAGACTGAAGTGTATAGGGTCTATATGCAGACTGAAGTGTATAGGGTCTATGTGCAGACTGACATGTATAGGGTCTATATGCAGACTGACGTGTATAGGGTCTATATGCAGACTGATGTGTATAGGTATGTATAGTATGTGTAGTCCATGTACTGTGTGTGTTGGGTTTGACCCTCTGTCCTCCTGGCAGGACCAGCCCATCGTCCTGAACAGGAAGAGGAAGCTGGGGAAGCAGGGCCGCGGGGCGAGAGACTTCAGCACCGACTTCGAGTTTGGAGAGAGAGACGGACTGGACAGTGAAGACTGGATCATGGCTGATGTGATGGCTCAGCTGAAGAAGAAGGTAGGGTATTGGTTCTATAGCAGTGTACAGCAGGTTATTGGTTCTATACAGCAGGGTATTGGTTCTATACAGCAGGGTATAGGTTCTATAGCAGTGTACAGCGGGGTATTGGTTCTATAGCAGTGTACAGCGGGATATTGGTTCTATAGCAGTGTAAAGCAGGGTATTGGTTCTATAGCAGTGTACAGCAGGGTATTGGTTCTATACAGCAGGTTATTGGTTCTGTACAGCAGGGTATTGGTTCTATACAGCAGGTTATTGGTTCTATACAGCAGGGTATTGGTTCTGTACAGCAGGTTATTGGTTCTATGCAGCAGGGTATTGGTTCTGTACAGCAGGGTATTGGTTCTATAGCAGTGTACAGCGGGGTATTGGTTCTATACAGCAGGGTATTGGTTCTATAGCAGTGTACAGCGGGGTATTGGTTCTATAGCAGTGTACAGCAGGGTATTGGTTCTATACAGCAGGTTATTGGTTCTGTACAGCAGGGTATTGGTTCTATAGCAGTGTACAGTGGGGTATTGGTTCTATAGCAGTGTACAGCAGGGTATTGGTTCTATAGCAGTGTACAGCAGGGTATTGGTTCTATACAGCAGTTTATTGGTTCTGTACAGCAGGGTATTGGTTCTGTACAGCAGGGTATTGGTTCTATACAGCAGGTTATTGGTTCTGTACAGCAGGGTACTGGTTCTATACAGCAGGTTATTGGTTCTATACAGCAGGGTATTGGTTCTGTACAGCAGGTTATTGGTTCTATACAGCAGGGTATTGGTTCTATAGCAGTGTACAGCGGGGTATTGGTTCTATACAGCAGGTTATTGGTTCTGTACAGCAGGGTATTGGTTCTATACAGCAGGTTATTGGTTCTGTACAGCAGGGTATTGGTTCTATAGCAGTGTACAGTGGGGTATTGGTTCTGTACAGAAGATTATTGGTTTTATACAGCAGGTTATTAGTTCTGTACAGCAGGTTATTGGTTCTATACAGCAGGTTATTGGTTCTATAGAGCAGGGTATTGGTTCTGTACAGCAGGGTATTGGTTCTATACAGCAGGGTATTGGTTCTATAGCAGTGTACAGCAGGTTATTGGTTCTGTACAGCAGGGTATTGGTTCTATACAGCAGGTTATTGGTTCTATAGAGCAGGGTATTGGTTCTGTACAGCAGGTTATTGGTTCTATACAGCAGGGTATTGGTTCTATAGCAGTGTACAGCGGGGTATTGGTTCTATACAGCAGGTTATTGGTTCTGTACAGCAGGGTATTGGTTCTATACAGCAGGTTATTGGTTCTGTACAGCAGGGTATTGGTTCTATAGCAGTGTACAGTGGGGTATTGGTTCTGTACAGAAGATTATTGGTTTTATACAGCAGGTTATTAGTTCTGTACAGCAGGTTATTGGTTCTATACAGCAGGTTATTGGTTCTATAGAGCAGGGTATTGGTTCTGTACAGCAGGGTATTGGTTCTATACAGCAGGGTATTGGTTCTATAGCAGTGTACAGCAGGTTATTGGTTCTGTACAGCAGGGTATTGGTTCTATACAGCAGGTTATTGGTTCTATAGAGCAGGGTATTGGTTCTGTACAGCAGGGTATTGGTTCTATACAGCAGGGTATTGGTTCTATAGCAGTGTACAGCAGGGTATTGGTTCTATACAGCAGGTTATTGGTTCTATAGAGCAGGGTATTGGTTCTGTACAGCAGGGTATTGGTTCTATACAGCAGGGTATTGGTTCTATAGCAGTGTACAGCAGGGTATTGGTTCTATACAGCAGGTTATTGGTTCTGTACAGCAGGTTATTGGTTCTATACAGCAGGGTATTGGTTCTGTACAGCAGGGTATTGGTTCTATACAGCAGGGTATTGGTTCTATAGCAGTGTACAGCGGGGTATTGGTTCTATACAGCAGGTTATTGGTTCTGTACAGCATGGTATTGGTTCTATACAGCAGGTTATTGGTTCTGTACAGCAGGTTATTGGTTCTATGCAGCAGGTTATTGGTTCTATGCAGCAGGTTATTGGTTCTGTACAGCAGGGTATTGGTTCTATGCAGCAGGTTATTGGTTCTGTACAGCAGGGTATTGGTTCTATGCAGCAGGTTACTGGTTCTATAGAGCAGGGTATTGGTTCTGTACAGCAGGGTATTGGTTCTATACAGCAGGGTATTGGTTCTATAGCAGTGTACAGCGGGGTATTGGTTCTATACAGCAGGTTATTGGTTCTATACAGCAGGTTATTGGTTCTATACAGCAGGTTATTGGTTCTATGCAGCAGGTTATTGGTTCTATGCAGCAGGTTATTGGTTCTGTACAGCAGGGTATTGGTTCTATGCAGCAGGTTATTGGTTCTGTACAGCAGAGTATTGGTTCTGTACAGCAGGTTATTGGTTCTGTACAGCAAGGTATTGGTTCTGTACAGCAGAGTATTGGTTCTGTACAGCAGGGTATTGGTTCTGTACAGCAGAGTATTGGTTCTGTACAGCAAGGTATTGGTTCTGTACAGCAGAGTATTGGTTCTGTACAGCAGGGTATTGGTTCTATACAGCAGGTTATTGGTTCTATGCAGCAGGTTATTGGTTCTATGCAGCAGGTTATTGGTTCTGTACAGCAGGGTATTGGTTCTATGCAGCAGGTTATTGGTTCTGTACAGCAGAGTATTGGTTCTGTACAGCAGGTTATTGGTTCTGTACAGCAAGGTATTGGTTCTGTACAGCAGAGTATTGGTTCTGTACAGCAGGGTATTGGTTCTGTACAGCAGGGTATTGGTTCTGTACAGCAGAGTATTGGTTCTGTACAGCAGGTTATTGGTTCTGTACAGCAGGTTATTGGTTCTGTACAGCAGGGTATTGGTTCTGTACAGCAGAGTATTGGTTCTGTACAGCAGGTTATTGGTCCTACAGTAAACTGAACGTCTCTGTGCAGAGAGCTCCCACCACTCTGGATGAGAAGATTGAGAAGGTCAGGAAGAAGAGGAGAGCTGAGGTGAGTAGATTTCTGTTTCTACTTCCTGTCCGGTCAGTTTCTACTTCCTGTCCGGTCAGTTTCTACTTCCTGTCTGGTTAGTTTCTACTTCCTGTCTAGAACACTGTCTGTTCTGACCTGCAGGAGAAGGCAGCACAGACCGACACAACTGACACTCCAGCTGGAAAAGACCAGGAGGAAGAGGAGGGGGAGGAAGATGATGATGGTGATGATGATGTGAAGCCAGACGTTGGAGAAGCTGATGGTGGCGATGAGGAAGGTGGAGATGATGATGAAGATGAGGAGGAGGAGGAGGATGAGTTTGACTCTGCAGATGAAGAGGTTCTGACTAAAGCAGGTCGGTTCAACAGAATCCGGTTTCTTCTCTGAAGTTCACAGTCATTAAAGCTGATAAAGGAAAGACTGCAACAGAGGAAAATTATCGATTTTCATCTTCATAATCAACATATTATTTACTTTTGAACATGGATGCAGTAAGCCCAACCCACCTCCAAACACCTGAGCCAGAGCGTCCACAGTCTGGGAATACTGGTTTTACTGGGAATGGAATTCTGACGTGTCACAGCAGGTAATCACAGGTGGAACTAATAACATTAATGATGGTTCCGTTCCATTTCAGTGTTCCTGCGTCATTTCAATGAGCAGCAGGCGACCCGAACCGTTAAAGTTATCAGTTCCACCTGTGACTACCTGCTGAGAAAAAGATCTAAACTGTGATCAGAAAGCCAGTGAGGCTCAGCAGCTTGATCCTGATCCAGGAAACAGTTCAGTTCACTTTGTCAGACTCAGAGTCCATTAAAAAACATACAACATTATAAACACACAAACAAAATACAATACATAAATAAAAAGAAAACATTGCCACTTTTTATAAAAGACACTTATACCAATGTTTCCACAGGTTTGACAGCAGCGTGATAATTCTGAGAATCATTCAGTCGACAGATTAATTTGTACATCAGATTTCTCAATAGAGCCTGGAAAGTGCTGACTCTAGCATTACAAAGCAAGTCACCTGCACTGCACCACCTGGGTTTTTTAAGCAATATGCGCATACAGTCATCATAGGCAACCTGAAGCTTATGTGTCCTCGCCTTTTTAAACTTCGCCCACAAGGGGGCAGTATAGAGAGGATTCAATGTGCTGTAAAGAGACTTATCTTAACGGTCTGAACACATGTAGAATTTTCTTGTTAGCTTGAGCGTATAATACACAGTGTTTTAAATATCTGTTCTGTCGTTTATCGTTAACTGAAAGTGAACTAACAGACTGTTTCTTCACAGACACCCTGAGGGAGAAAGAACGACGAGGGAGGAAGAGGAGAGGAGAGGAGGTGAGGAGGGGAGGAAGAGGAGAGAGGAGGAGGGGGGAGGAAGGGAGGAGGGGAGAAAGAGGTGGAGGTGAGGAAGAGGAGGGGAGGGGAGGGAGAGGAGGAGAGGAAGCGGAGGTGAGGAGGAAGGAAGAGCAGTTGTTACTGGAAACATTTTCCCATTGGTCCAGAACAGTTCACTGTTAATATAATTACAAAATATCAGTTCTGTCGTTTATCGTCAGCTGGAACAGTTGGTACTGGGTTGCTACGGTAATGGCATGGTTTGTATTTGAACTGTGTGTGTGTGTGTGTGTGTGTGTGTGTGTGTGTGTGTGTGTGTGTGTGTGTGTGTGTGTGTGTGTGTGTGTGTGTTCAGGCTCCAGACTCGTTCTATGAAGACGCCTCCAACTATGATGACAAGCTGACCTTCCATGACATGAACCTGTCCAGACCCATCCTGAAGGTAACATGACCCCCGACCTCTGACTGACCCCTGACCTCTGACTGACCCCCCGACCTCTGACTGACCCCTGACCTCTGACTGACCCCCCGACCTCTGACTGACCCCTGCTGTCTGACTTTGTGGCGTCACAAAGGTTCGCTCATTATCATTTTTGTAAGAAATATCAGACTAACAAAGAGTTTTTTTCAAAGCGGTTGAGCGGTTGTCGTTGTTTATTACCGGAGAGTTTTCCCTACCTGTAGCCGCCGGGCCGCGGCGTCTCACGTTTCACTCTGGAAACGGTTAGCCAATGGGAACGGAGGGTCGTTAATATTAATGAGCCTTAAAGACACAGAGACCGAAACGGCCTGTTCTTGGTAAGGCTCAGAGAGATGCTGGAAAATGAACGTGGAGAAATGGATTGAGAGAGTTTTTGGTTCATGACACCACACACACACACACACACACACACACACACACACACACACACACACACACACACACACACAGCTTTGAATGGACAGAAAGACACAAAATAAAACTCTGGAGGATCTGGACCTGCTGTAAGATCAAATTCTGGGGGAAACACTAGAGAAACACCCAGCCTGCTGTCTGTCTGCCTCTGTCTTTTTGATCATGTCATTATTCTTATTTTTGTTATTATTATTGATAATAATGTGAATATTGATCTGACTGATTGATCAGGCGATCAGCGCTCTGGGCTTCAAGCAGCCGACTCCCATCCAGCAGGCCTGTGTTCCTGTGGGGCTGCTGGGGAAAGACCTGTGCGCCTGTGCTGCTACTGGGACAGGTGGGTTCTGCTGGTTCTACTGGTTCTGCTGGTTCTACTGGTTCTGCTGGTTCTACTGGTTCTGCTGGTTCTACTACGACAGATAACACTGTCCTTCTGGTAACACTATCTCTCCTCTCCTCTCCACTCCTCTCCACCTTTTTCCTTGTTTCCTTTCCTCTCCTCTCCTTTTTTCCTCTCCTCTCCTTGTTTCCTCTCCTCATTTTTCCTCTCTTCTCCTCTCTCCTTGTTTCCTTTCCTTTCCTCTCTTCTCCTTGTTTCCTCTCCTCTCCTTTTTCCCTCTCGTCTCCTCTCCTCTCCTTGTTTCCTCTCCTCTCCTCAGGAAAGACAGCAGCCTTCATGTTGCCGGTGTTGGAGCGTTTGGTTTATAAGCCCAGGGAGTCCCAGGTGAGCCGGGTTTTGGTGCTGGTTCCCACCAGAGAGTTGGGCATCCAGGTTCACTCTGTGGCCCGGCAGCTGGCCCAGTTCACCTCCATCACCACCTGCCTGGCTGTGGGTAAGACTGACATATGTTTCCTTTAACCTCCACCTCCTTCCTGCTCTGTGGATGTTGGGTGAAATTTGTTCTTCTTCTACTGTACCTTCTGCTGTGCGAGCTGCGGCTCTGAACACTGCAGAGCGCACTGATCGATCAGAAAACAGACAGAATTATTGATGATAGATTTGTGTGTGTTGGTTTGTTCTGAGCGTCAACATGGCGGAGAGGAGAACAGCGTTAGGGGAAGACGGACGGGTTTATTCACATCAACACTGAGCATGGAGACGAGGCTCTCCTCCTCAGCACTGCTGTCTCAAACAGGCTTGTGTCTGGAATACAGAGCATCCTTCTTAAGCCACTTTGATATGAATCTCCATACAGAGTCTGTGAATCAGCACAGACAGATGTCAGTAGGTCAGCAGCTGATTCATGATGATAGTTTGATTTGATTCAGTGTCATAAACAGCAATACAGTTTACTTGTTCTGATCTCCTTATACTAGAGATAGTATAGAGATATAGAGACAATATAGAGATAGTATAGAGACATAGAGACAATATAGAGATAGTATAGAGACATAGAGACAATATAGAGATAGTATAGAAATATATAGGCAATATAGAGATAGTATAGAGATATAGAGACAATATAGAGATAGTATAGAAATATAGAGATAGTATAAAAATATAGATAGTATAGAAATATATAGACAATATAGAGATAGTATAGAAATATATAGGCGATATAGAGACAATATAGAGATAGTATAGAGATATATAGACAATATAGAGATAGTATAGAGATATATAGACAATATAGAGATATATAGGCAATATAGATAGTATAAAAATATAGAGACAATATGTAGATAGTATAGAGATATAGAGACAATATAGAGATAGTATAGAAATATAGAGATAGTATAGAAATATAGATAGTATAGAAATATATAGACAATATAGAGATAGTATAGAAATATATAGGCAATATAGAGATAGTATAGAGATATATAGACAATATAGAGATAGTATAGAGATATAGAGACAATATAGAGATTAGGGTTGGGCGGTAATACGGTATCCCGGGGTATTTGAAAATAGCAACGAGTTGGTCCCTAAAAAGATGCAACTGCTGCAATTTGGCAGCATTTCGGGTTCCGACTAGGGACGGGCATTTCAAGCAAAAATACTATTCGATATTCACTGGGAACTATTCGACCATTCTTCGAAGATCAACCCCCCCCCGCCTGCACAGACGGTGCGAACTAGGCTAGCCATATTGACATTAGCTAGCCAGGCTAACTAGCAAGCTAGGCGGACGTTAGCATAGAGCTAGCAAGCTAAGCCAGCTACCTAGTCCGGCTAAATAGCCCCGAACCGGTCCTTCTCTCGTTTTACGTGCCCATCTCAGAATCAATCACCCGCTAACCGCTGCAGGATGAACATCTGGTCCAGTTCAAAGCCCACCGCTGCTGCTGCTGCCCAAGCAGGACCATCCACTGTAAATATTTTGTAAATATGTAACGTTTGCTATTCCGTTTCTGATGTTCAGAGAATAAAACTGGAACATGTATCACATTTTTGTCGTTGTGTGAAAATCACAGTTGAAGTGCACTGCAGCCACCTTGTGGCGGGAAACGGTAAAGCAGCGACTACATAAATTCATCATTTGGAATTGGTGGCTCCCTCCAGGCCCTACAATGTGATTTTTAATCAGACGGTAATACTGTATACCGCGGGAAAATTTGGGGAAGGTTTAACAGTGTCAAAAATTGGATACCACCCAACCCTAATAGAGATAGTATAGAGATATAGAGACAATATAGAGATAGTATAGAGATATATAGATAATATAGAGATAGTATAGAAATATATAGACAATATAGAGATAGTATAGAAATATATAGGCAATATAGAGATAGTATAGAGATATAGAGACAATATAGAGATAAAGAGACAATATAGAGATAGTATAGAGATATAGAGACAATATAGAGATAAAGAGACAATATAGAGATAATATAGAGATATAGAGATAATATAGATTGTATAGAGATATAGACATAGTACAGAGATATAGAGACAATATAGAGATAGTATAGAGATATAGAGATAGTATAGAGATAAAGAGACAATATAGAGATAGTATAGAGATATAGAGATAATATAGATTGTATAGAGATATAGACATAGTATAGAGATAAAGAGACAATATAGAGATAGTATAGAGATATAGAGATTAGTAGTGTAACGGTTCAGTAAACTCATGGTTTCGGTTTGGTGTATATATCTAGTTCACTGGGGAGGGGAAATATAATTGCAAATTCCAATTTCCACAATGTATTTATTTAAAAAACCTTAGGTTTGCCTCAATGAAAATTTAAGTCCAGTATAACTAAATCAACAGACTTTCTTTCAAAAGTAAATACTCCTTCAAAAGTATATACATAGGCCAACATCAACAGTGCAACATAAAATGCAACTTAAATCATGTAGGACTACTGAAATCTTCCACTAATGAATAGAGCTACAGATCTTTCTATAAACAGCCAAAGTAGTGATATGCGAGTCAATCCGGAACCCGCGGCCCCGCAGGTTTATCTGCAGGTGGGGCAGGTGGGGCAGGTGGGGCAGGTGGGGCAGGTGGGGCAGGTGGGGCAGGTGGGGCAGGTGGGGCAGGTGGGGCAGGTTGGGTCGATTGAAGATCATATTGAGAACGAACGGGCGGGCGATGTGTCGGTCGGGCGGTCGCAGGTTGAAAAAACCCTGACCTGCTGAAGAGCAAGTTGTTTTGGTCCTACCGGCTCTCCTCCTCCTCCTCTCCTGCTGCTGCCGGTGTGACCGCAGAGTGATGTCGGGCTCTATCGGCACGGAAGCCAAAAATCAGGTCAGTGTATAGAAATTGATCCAAATTGATCTCTAATGTGCCAATGTGCGTCATCACATCATGTCTGTCATGTCGATTCACAGACCAGCAGCAGCAGCTCTGCTCAGCATCACAATTTATCTTTCTCAATATTTAAATATTGAGAAAATAATCAATATTGATTATTGATCAATAATCAATAAATTGTGATGCTGAGCAAGAGCAGTGTGCGGGATCTTCTTTTCTCAAGACTGAAGTGATACTTTCCAACGCACCTGCATCAGAGATAGTTGGATGTGCAAATATCTATATAAATATCTATATGAAAAAATAATTTGAAGTTGAGTTGAGTTGTTTGAATCGCTGGTCCAGTGCTGAAGATAGGAGGTAGATGCTGCTGGGCTCCAAACTTAACAGCCGCCATCTGCTTCCGTGACGAGGGTCGTCTTCATTTCTGTGATGGCAGGGCTGTCATCCTCTTCCGGTGACAGGTGGCGTTTCTTCAGGTTGAAGAGCATTGGCACTGTTGCAGACAACGACAAGTTCTCCTCCTGTGATAGCAATTCTGTAAGCGTGATTAGGGGCCCCAGCACTTCTGCTGTCTCCTGTGCCAGTTTCCACTGGTCTGCTGTCAGGTCCAGGGTGTGATCTCCTTTCTTCGTGATGCTGGGATCTGACAAAACAGCCGTCACTGGCCATCGTCGCTCCACCAGTCGATCAAGCGTTTCACATGTAGAGTTCCAACGAGTAGCGACGTCTTGTATGAGTTTGTGCTCTACAACATTCTGCTGCTTTTGTTTCTCTTTCAAGGCAGCTGTAGCCTTTGCACTTTTTTTGAAGTGTCCCACGAGATTCCTGGCAGCCGAAACCGTGCGACGTATTCTGTCCTGTTTTAGAGCTGTATTTATGCACAGCTGTAGCGTGTGTCCTGAGCAGTAGACCCCTTGAACGTCGCCCCATTTCTCCGGTTCTTTCTTCAGCGTCTCCGTGCACAGCTTCATATTGCTGGCATTGTCGTGAACAACGGCTACTCGCTTGTAATTTGGAACGGCGAAGGCGCCTGCCGCTTCTCCAAGCTGTTGTGCAATGTTGACTTTCGTATGGCTCCCCTCCATTAATTTGGTTTCCAATACGAAGACACAGATTTTCCACTCCTGAGTTATAAAGTGACAGGTGACAGCCATGTACGCCTCCATGCTCACCGAGGTCCAAATGTCCGTTGTGAAACTTAAGGCAGTTGAGTTTTCAACAAGAGTTGAAATTTGGTCTCGCAGATCGCTGTACTTCAGAGACAGGGCGTGTGAAATACTGGAGCGTTTGGGGACAGTGTAGTCGGGCTCCATCGTCTTCATTAATTTTCTGAAGCCTTCGCCTTCGACTACGTTAATGGGTCTCATATCCATAGCGATGAACTCTGCTATGGCATCTGTTATCTCTCTCTTTCTTTTCTCCGTTATCGGTTTTTGGAACTGTAGGGTCTGCTGTGTAGTTTTGGGTGTGGTTGAGGATGTTGATGGCTGCGATGCCTGGGGATGCACCTATGGAGAAGTTATATCGTTAGGCAGGGCTACTCTACGTTTTTTATTCCAATAATTGCCTTAGCCCCAGATGTTCCCACATTACTCCTTATGTTTTATTTTAACTATTCGGATCAGTTGCAACTATTTTCCAAGCAAAATAAGTGCATGTTTTTATCATGTGTAACGTTACTGTTTAAACGGCGGATAAAAGCAGCTTCATCATGGCGACTGGACAACACACATCAAGCTAAGTTTGCTAGCTAAGCTAGTATGATCTGATCTGAGTTTGTTGTCACGTACCTTTGGAGCAGCTCATGATAAAGAGCCTTTCTAAAAAAAACAGTTTTCAGTCACGTTACTTATTTCAGTGTTTTTCAACCAGAAAAAAAACGTATTCGACGGATCATCAGCTGTTTTCATTAGCGCGACCGCGTAGCTTCACCATGTTTGACTAATAAAGTTATTTTGACTCAAGGCAGGGTAAGTACCGTAAAGACACATTTAGACGCGCAACAAAATATAAAGAGTAATAATAATAATAATAATTGATTACATTTATATAACGCTTTTCTAAGTACTCAAAGCGCTTCACATATCGGGGGGGAGGGGACTCAACTCATCCACCACCGAGTAGAGTAGCTGGCAAGAGCATGGTTTTACAAGAGATGGCTCATAGGACATACAGTATATACTTTGTTTGCATATGTTTGTGTCAGAAATATGACTTAAGACTGTTTACAATACCAGTGAAGGTAAAAGAAGAGAGAAAACAGCTTTTGTTGACAGTATCTCTCAGGGCTTTTATCATTTTGTTTATTCAGACATTTACAAGGGATTTACAATTACAATTACTCATTTGGCAGACGCTTTTATCCAAAGCAACGTACACATGAGATTTTAATACAACACAAGCAAGGATCTAGTCAGGAGAGAACAATGAGAGTAAGAGCCATAAAGCTAAGTTCTGGTCCAACAGGACAGAGGTGCTATGAGGCAGAGAGGCAGATAAAGATTATTTATTTATTTTTTTTAATTACACAGTCCATCAGGTGAGAAGGTGTTCTCTAAAGAGCTGGGTCTTTAGCCTTTTCTTAAAGATTGAGAGGGACTCTGCGGATGGAATGGAGTTTGGTAACTCGTTCACCACCGAGGAACCACAGAAGAAGAGTCTGGATAGAGACTTAGGGCCTTGTTGTGGCGGCAGACGAGGAACCACAGAAGAAGAGTCTGGATAGAGACTTAGGGCCTTGTTGTGGCGGCAGACGAGGAACCACAGAAGAAGAGTCTGGATAGAGACTTAGGGCCTTGTTGTGGTGGCAGACGAGGAACCACAGAAGAAGAGTCTGGATAGAGACTTAGGGCCTTGTTGTGGCTCCTTGGCAGAGCGTAGTGGGCGGAGGGAGCGTAGACCTGAATGAGGAGTTCAGGTCGGTCGGAGCCGCTTTGTAGGTGAGCATCAAGGACTTGAACTGGATGCGGGCGACTGGGAGCCAGAGGAGGGAGATGAACAGCAGAGTGACATGTGCTCTTTTGGGCCGGGTGAAGACCGGACGCTCCGCCTGTTCTGGATCATCTGCAGAGGTTTGAGCTACAGGCCGGGAGCCCTGCCAGGAAGGAGCTGCAGGAGTCAAGGCTGATATTACAAGAGCCTGAACCAGGAGTTGAGCTGCATGCTCAGACAGGTAGGGTCTGATCTTCCTGATGTTGTACAGAGCAAATCCACATGACCGAGCAACAGAAGCCACATGCTCCTTGAAGGTTAGTTGGTCATCAATCATGACACCCAAGTTTCTGGCAGACTTTGTGGGAATGAGCTGAGCTGATTGGAGCTGGATACTGATCTGTTGTTGTACAGAGGGACTGGCTGGGATGACAAGGAGCTCAGTCTTTGACCGGTTAAGCTGAAGGTGGCGTTCCTTCATCCAAGCCCAGATATCGGCGAGGCATGCCGATATCCGTGCCGAGACCGTGGGGTCGTCTGGCGGGAACGATAGGAGGATTTACCTTAATAATAGTTTTCTTGTTTATATTTTTGCATAATAATTTTCAAATTTAAAGATATTCAATATCGGCACAAAATATCGGCTATCGGCAGCTTCAGTTAAAAAATCGGTATCAGCCTTAAAAAACCCATATCAGTCGAACCCTAATAGAGATAGTATAGAGATATAGCACATTTTACCGTGACACATACTG
>NW_027280775.1:75000-76570 GCF_046629955.1 Centroberyx affinis
TGCATGCAGAGATTGGATCGCAGGACTAAAATGCCGTAACGTTATTTCAATAAAAAAAGCCAATATAAGATGATGCCAATCTCCTGTTCCACCACATCCCAAAGCTGCTCTGCTGGACTGAGATCTGGTCTGATCTGATCTGATCTGATCTGAGTACAGAGAACTCACTGTCATGTTCCAGAAACCAGTTTGAGATGATCTGAGCTTTGTGACGTGGCGTAGCTGTTAGAAGATGGTACTCTGTGGTCATAGAGGGAAGGACAAGGTCAGGCAGGCTGTGCTGTTTAAACGATGCTCAGTTGGTACTAAAGGGCCCAAAATGTGCCACGAAAATCCCATTTCACCCCCAGCCTGAACCGCTGATACCAGGCAGGATGGATCCTTGCTTTCATGTTTACGCCAAACTTTGACCCTACCATCTGACTGTTGACCCTACCATCTGACTGTTGACCCTACCATCTGACTGTTGACCCTACCATCTGACTGTTGACCCTACCATCTGACTGTTGACCCTACCATCTGACTGTTGACCCTACCATCTGACTGGTGACCCTACCATCTGACTGGTGACCCTACCATCTGACTGTTGACCCGACCATCTGACTGTTGACCCTACCATCTGACTGTTGACTCGACCATCTGACTGTTGACCCGACCATCTGACTGTTGACCCTACCATCTGACTGGTGACCCTACCATCTGACTGGTGACCCTACCATCTGACTGTTGACCCTACCATCTGACTGGTGACCCTACCATCTGACTGTTGACCCTACCATCTGACTGTTGACCCTACCATCTGACTGGTGACCCGACCATCTGACTGTTGACCCTACCATCTGACTGTCGCAGCAGAAATCGAGACTCATCAGACCAGGCAGCGTTTTTCCAATCTTCTGTTGTCCAGTGTTGTTGAGCCCGTGGGACCTGTAGCCTCAGTTTGCTGGTCTTAGCTGACAGGAGAGGCAGCCGGTCTGGTCTCCTGCTGCTTCAGACCTGGACCTGTTGTGTTCAGAGGCTCCTCTGCAGACCTCGGCTGGAACGAGCGGTTATTTGGCCGTTCTCCTCTGACCTCTGCCATCAACAAGGCCAGAGAACCGCCGCTCACTGGATATTTTCTCTTTTTCGGACCTTTCTCTGTAAACTCTACAGACTGCTGTGGAGATCAGCAGGTTCTGAATACTCAAAGCAGCCGGTCAGGCCTCGGTCAAAGTCTCTGAGATCGCCTTTCTTCCCCGTTCTGATGCTCAGTTTGAGCTGCAGCAGATCGTCTTGATCATGTCTACATGCCTAAATGCACTGAGTTGCTGCCACGTGATTGGCTAATTAGATATTTGTGTTAACGACCAGTTGAACAGGTGTACCTAATGAAGTGGCCAGTGAGTGTATATTATGCAGCTGTAGTTGATCTGCTGCATCGGCTTCATTCACAGTGTTGTTTGGTAACAGAAGACTTCCTGTCTGTCTGCCTGTCTGACTGACTGACTGACTGTCTGTCTGACTGACTGACTGACTGACTGACTGTCTGTCTGTCTGTCTGTCTGTCTGTCTGTCTGTCTGTCTGTCTGTC
>NW_027280776.1:0-164891 GCF_046629955.1 Centroberyx affinis
TCTACACACACAGAAATACACACACGGTCAGCTAGTAACAGCACACTAAAATAAGATTGTACAAGTACTTCATAGAGGTTTGCCCTGCCTTAAAGGATTAAGGAGAGATGAGAACTCATAGGTCACTGAAGAAAAACATTGGACAGAGTGAAATATGAGTGAGGATAACGAGTGATTAAGAGAAAAGAGAATTTGGTAGAAACACATTTCAGCACTAATGTGGTAAGTGTGTGTGCGCATAGAGATAGAAGAAAGGGAATCAGAGGGGAGAGAGATGACACACATTAGAGCTGAGAAACAGAATCAAATGAGAAGAAGAAGAGAAGAGAAAGACAGTAGAGAGAGAGAAGGGATGACAGATGTTAGAGCAACTTGAGAAGCAGTGTGTGAGAAAGACTTCACTGTGGCAGATAGACCAGACTGTCTCTGTCTGTGACAGAGGGAAAACGATAAAGACAGATGGGAAATGGTACAGAGATATGAGGGGATGTCAGAGTGTGGGAGAGGGGTGTATTGTGGCTGACGGACCCACAGACACAAAGATAGAAAGAAAAGAAGGATTAAGCCAGACAGAAGGGGTACAGAGAGAGAGAGGGGTGCAGGAGAGGGTGTGGGAGCAGGCCGTACCGTGGCTGATGGACTTAATCTCTATGGTTTTGGGGATCTTCTCCTGGGCCGTGGCCAGCACCGACTTACGGCTCACTTTAGATTTGAACAGCGTGTTCATCAGGGTAGACTTCCCCAGGCCGCTCTGTCCTGTAAGCAACAAGCCAGACAGACAGGCAGACAATCAGTGAGATGCATACACACCTTAGAAACATCAACACAAAATTCACATTCCCATGAGAAAACTAATCTCCAATGACTGATTGTAGTTACTGAAGTGCAGAAATTTTACACACAAAAACAGCCCATATGGTGAAGTAATAAATCCAGACAAGATCCAGTGATTATCTCTTCTATGGTAGTTTGAAACTCGGGACAGGCTTTCAGCAGACAGTTTGGCTGCAGCAGTGACAAGCTGCAGGAGTCTGTGTCTGCACAAACACTGCCAGCAAAGCCATCAGCACGACTAAAACCCAAACAGGCCATCAAAGAGATGGATTAGATCCAAGCTACACCACTTTTTTCAAAACAATCAAGAAACTTGGATAATGTATTACACTGATATGTAATAGGGTTGTACAATTAATCATAGATAATTGTACGTCGACATTTTATGTTTCCACGATTAATAATCATGTAATTGTGCATTTGACTAATCACAACCTTTGAATGTCCAAGGTGCAGCCATGTGACCAACAAACAAAAGTTAAGATGGAGAAGCAGGTAGCTTTTGTGGGGAAGAAAGAGAGAAACCTGAATGTAAAAACATTGTTTTCATTTCTAAAAGTGGATCACCGTCTGTCATTTGGAGATAAACCAGATGACGACAACTGACAATACATTACTATAATGCGTGCTTGTTTTTTTTCTTGGAGGGCTATTACACCAGTGACCCCTGGAAGTTCATATTGCAGTGAGCTAATACAGTATAATGCTCTCCATCTGGACTAGATAGATTGAGTCTGACTATAGAAGCTGATGAACCAGCGACCATCCCCATCTGTGGGCCATAATAACTGTCTGTCTGGATGGGACCATCTCTGGCCCCTAGACACGATGTGAACATCACCACGGGTTAATGAATAGGAGTGTGGAGGGGCCCACTGGGCAGTTAACATCAACAGTTCAACCTCGAGTTAAGTCAACATCGAGAACCTCACTGGTTTATGCACACACACACACACACACACACACACACACACACTCAAGCACACAGTCGCACGTACACAAACTCAGCAGCGCGTGTTACATGCAAACATGGATCTATAGATACAGATCCCAACAGCTGTGGATTTTTATACAAGGCATTCATGCTGGTGTCCAGAGCATTGGGAACTGACTGGGACCATCACTACATGCCACATTTACGTTTTATCTACTATAAAGTTTTGAGCCTCCACCCTCTCCCTGACAGTTAATGGTCTCAACTATATTTCTCAAAGTGTCTCTCTGGTTGACTAAGAAATGTGTGATTCATCCTCTTAAAAAATATCACTATGGATCATTTGGATGGCAGTTATTATAGATATCAGAAACATACATGTTCCCCATCCCACTTCCCCTTGGGTTTATGACCTGCTGTGTCAGTGAACTGATAGGGAGCGTGGATGACAGGACATGAGGGATATAACAAGATATGTGTGTGAGAGTGTGTGTGTTTCTTTGGTGTGTGTGTGTGTGTGTGTGTGTGTATGTGTGTAAGTGTGTTTGTGCGCGCGCGCGTGTGTGTGTGTGTGTGTGTGTGTGTGAGTGAGTGGCCATTCAGTGTGCGCAGTGCCAATAAATGCCAAACATTTCACAGTAGCTGGATTTAACATGCTGGATAAACAGCACAGTGTCAACAATTCAACTCTCCATTCCATTATAAAACATGGGGATTGGATGTGTGTTGTGCACAGATATACACACACACACACACACACACACACAAGTTAATTATTGCTTCTATCCACGAATCTGCCATAAAATTTGAACCAGCGACTGGGTTGAAAAAAAAAGGTTATTTGAGGACACCAAGTTAACTTATTGATTCATACGGTCATACGCTCTCATACTAGTAATGATATCACTAACTGGGGAGACTCACACAAAACAGATTCTAACCCCTTTAGATAAAGACAAAGATTCCTCAAAAGTAACCTGTGTCTGACACTGCTTTTGTAAATCTTTGGGCTATTTTGTCCTCCTACAGTAACATGCTGCTCTGAAAATATTGGTTTAACAAAATGCCATGGTACTAGAAAGCAGTAATCTGTCAACGACCTGGTCAAAATAATTTGTAATAAATATCCCATGAAAGTGCTAAATTGGTGCTTGACATTGGGCATTGACATTCTGTACACAACATTTCTCTCTAGGTTATATCTCCCCTTTTTAACTAGTCTCATTTGGAGAATCTGTAGATAAAGTATCCTCAAGAAACATCAAATATCTAAAGTACTCTCTTGGCCATAGAGAAACGACAACACTAACCCAGTCTCTCCCTCCTGCTCTGCTCTTTTTTCCCCAGAGGTGGAGTCTAATTTCACCTGAATGCAAAACCCCGTACATGGAGACTGAGTGTGTTTAACTTTGTTTAGCATTGTCTCCACTACTTTACACAAGTCTGTCTCAGCCCCGGGGCTGCATCTTAAACCAAGCTTTTTTATTTGAGGATGAAACAGACCAACCGGCGCGACATCATCCAAAGGAGACACAAGGAGGCGCATGGGTTTTATGGTGGCCTGTCTCCTGTGGAGGTGTGTGTGTGTAATTAGCCCCCGTTTTAAAGGTGTCTGATCACAGTGGTGAGGGTGTGGTGGGAAAGAGGGAGTTTGAAGGCCTACTGTGTGTGGCTGCTTATTAAAATGAGTTTGAAGCCTTCATTTTCCATAAAGGCTTGATTAGAGAGATACAGTACAAGACACGAATAACAGGAGATGCATAACAGTTGACTGAAGTCGTTCTCAGATGAACACAAGTTTAAGTGTTGTGGTAATGATGGTACTGCATGTAAAAGTGACTTCCGAGTCTGATTGTACACTTGTACGATTCTTTACAGGAGGGCTGACAAGACTCATATTGTGTGTGTGTGAGTGAGAAAGAGAGAGACAGAGAGATAGAGAGAGAGAGAACTCACTAATTTCCATGATTACAAGTGCAACACTCACAGTATGTCATTATGTATGTGTGGATACATAAGTGTGGCCTAGCAGTTAGACTGTCCCATAACCAGAGGGTCTCAAGTTCAATCCCCGAAAACAGCCAACATGTCCATCAACAGCCATGTGTCCTGTCGAAGTGTCCTTGAGCAAGACAGTGAACCCCTACCTGCTCATCTATCCAAAATCACTCTGGAAAAGATACCTGAAAAATAAACTGTAACAATAATGTGTGTACAGGTGTCCATTCTCTACTCACCCACGACCATGATGTTGAGCTCAAAACCCTGCTTCATGGCCTTCCTCCTCATCTGCTCCAGGATGGCGTCGATGCCCACGTAACTGAAGTCCACCACCGGGTTGCCGGCCTTCTCCCCGTACAGGCTGCCCGCTGCTGGGGGCATCATGGCATCGGGCACCGCCGCCTCAGACATGGCACTGCTGCTGTAGCTGGGAATCACCTCCGGCCCTGGTTGGACAGAGAGGGAGAGGAGGTTAGACGGAATCGGTCGGGGTGTGATTTGGAGGGATTGAGACGGCGCATGAGAGGCGGGAGAGATGATGGACAGATAGAGGAGGAGAGACAAAGGAGGGAATGGGTGTGGGGATGTAGAGTGATGTGGAGAACAGGTAAGTTGGATGAGGAAGTGGTAGAGAGAGGGTGAAATCTATCAGCATCAAGAGTTGAAAAAACTCCCATTTCCTCTTTGCATGGCACAGTATGGTATCGGAATACACACACATTACAAGAAAAACACTTAAAGACTCTGAGATCCTCAGTAAAGTCCATTTGAACAACCTTTACCCAACTCATTTCCACACTGTCAACCTGCACCAAAACTACAACATCAGCTATTTCCTCACCAATGAAAATCCCAATACACATGAAACGACCTGGTAAATTGCTGTGTCATTAATTCTTCCCACATGTTGAGTAATTGGAATGGAAGCTGCTTGGAAATCTGTTTTGTTACTTTAGCCTGCTTCTTAAACCAACAACACACACACCTAAAAAAATACACCTCTGGACTGTCAAACATGGATTACAGCTGGTCTTATGCCAACACAGGCTCTTGACAGAAAAGAAAACCATTAGAAGCAAAGGCACTTGGCAGGGGGTTAACCATACAGTTTCTATTCATATGATCAGCATAATGTCTTTCTGTGGAGTGTGATAGGTCTACAAGATGTATGAGGTATAAGTCCAGTCAGATATAAGTCACAAAAGTCAGTTTTAACATGCATACTGTGCATGCGGAAAGCGGCTGTAACTCTGTTTCTGTATGTTAACACCGAACCTACACTGACTGTGCACATTGTTAAGCAGACACAACCACACACACACTCTTTACAGTGGAGTATGTGTAGCTGCTACCCCTCACAAGGCCTCCCTTTCCCTCGCTCTCCACCCCCAACCCCCCATCCAGTGTTAGTGTCCTGTTGATGAGAGAGTGGAAAAGAGAGAGATCACTAGGGATGAAACCCGATCCACTCACACAGCTAGCCTGGCCCAACACTGCTGTTCGCTGCTGCTGACGCACACATACACACACACTATCACACTGTACATGTTTGATTTTGTGCATGGAGCAGGACGGTCACCATGACCACATACACACTCACCCTTTCCTTCTTTTGATCACATACATACCTGACCTGTGCACACATCAAAGTACAAGCACACAAAAATACAAGCACGCACAAACACACACACACACACACAAGAACCGTCAGCTCCACCTTGGTGCTGTCAGGGCTAGCAGCCAAGAATTTAACAGCTATTGGATTCCAGCACAGGCACAAATTCTACTCCAAAACACTTGGCCTGCTATGCATCAAGACAAACAGCAAAACACAAAAACAAATAAAGAAGAAATCCAGGGAAAAAAAATCCAGGAGAAAAAACACAGAAGAAATCCAAACAACTCGCCAATTCCATTCAATTCTCCATCAGTTAGGGAATGAAATTAACGGGGAATAGTGTTACTGTGGGTAGAAACTCTAAAGTCAACATAACTAACACTGACACTGTGCTGATTAATGGAAGAAATTCAGTGAGGAATAACACTGCACTGGATAGAAACTTAACACTAGTTCATATTCAACAAGTCCTACTTTTATAAAGTGTTTCATTATGTGCCATTATGAAACTGCTTGTTCAGTGTGTGTGTGTGTGTGTGTGTGTGTGTGTGTGTGTGTGTGTGTGTGTGTGTGTGTGTGTGTGTGTGTGTGTGTCAAAGAGACCCACCTATGGAAGCAGCTCTCCTGGCCTCCTTCACCACTTCCCCATCCTGTTCCAGCAATCAGTCAGCAACTTACTGCGTGCCCTCCACCTCTCCTCTCCCATACATCCACTCACGTCTTCTCTCCTAACCTCACCCTTTTCCTCTCTCCACTCAGACTCTGTCCTCTCTATCTGTCTCTCTCTCTCTTGTCCCTCTCCACCGTTGCCGTTTCTCATCCTCGCCTCTTGACTCCTGTTCGACTCCCGTCTGTTTTCGTCTCACATCACTCCTTCTCCCCTTTCCTCTCCTGCATTGCTCCTCTGGCTTTTATCTTTAACCTTACAATTGTTCTCCAGTTTGTCTTCCTCTCTGCTCTTCCACTCCCCTCCTCTCACCTACTTTTACATCCACCTCACACCCTTCATTCCTTTTCTCCCTCTGCTAGCCACTGCTGATCTTCCGATCCATTCCTCCCATTTCTCCTCTCCTCCACCCACTCCACTATGTCAGCTATGTGCTGTAAGCTGAGATGCTGCCTAGCAGCTAGCACACCTTGGCATGCAGGGCCACTACAACAGGGCTTAGCCTGAGGCAGGACACCAACACAGCATCAAAGGGACTTGACATAGCATGAATGTGCTGAAGACATACTGTTGAGATATTGGCCTCAGTGTACTCAAATATCTTCCAACAGCGGCCACAACAGCAAAACAGTAAAATAAATGACCCACGGCCAGGTTCTATTGTAAGACAATAGAGGATCTATTCAGTACAAACTCTGATGCTGAAAATCAGGCCCAGGTTGTTTTCTAGGTCATGGCCAGGTTTACATGGCCATGTGATCTGGCGGATGGTCCCTTTCAATTCTTAAAAGCCTTATGTGTACAGACCATTATCTTTATTTGATACGGGATCTAGCCCTGAAATAAATCCCTGATTTCCTTGTTCAAGTACCCTTATAGGGTATTGAGAATAACGCTGCCTTAGACTAATGCTAACAATTACTCTGGTCTGTTTAACAAATAGTAAACGTGTTAATCTTCTTGTGTGGGTGGAGAAACTCTGTTACTTGCATTTCAATCAGCTGTGTGTGTGTGTGTGTGTGTGTGTGTGTGTGTGTGTGTGTGTGTGTATGTGTGTGTGTGTGTGTGCGCAAGAGAGAGAGCATACAAGCAAGTGAGAGCAAGCAAGCTAGTGAGCAAGAAAGACAGAGAAATAGAGAGAGAGAGTTTTTGTGTGCCTGTGTGTCCTGCATCTTAATCGGCTGGTTTCCAAGACAGGAGAAACAAGGCTCTTCAAAGCATCGTTAACTGTCCTTGTTGAATGCACACTGCCCATCTGTGGAGGTCAGAGTAGTGTCAAACACTATAAACTACTTGGCAAACACACGACACACAAAGGCACACAGGTCTCACTATGCCAAGTCTTGGACCACTACTGTGGGAAACCCAGCTCAACCCAACAGTGAATCACTTTCCTTACTGGTAGTAAACAATTGAAGTCTTGTGTTGCCACATCCAATAAACTAAAAGACCCACAATGTGGCAACGCCGATATGAGAATGTCAGGCTTCAGGTAAAACGTACCGTGTCAACATGTTTTATCTTTATACAATCCAGTGGTGTTGTTTTGTAAGTGAATAGTCAGAAAGATGTCTCTTGAACTCACTGACTCCATGAACCAATATGACACCCTGATCCATTCAACGCCTAAATCCTAACCAACCTATAATATTAATCTAGATGTCTCATTGGTGTAATGGTGGAAGACTGAGAAGTAGCCTATTGTATGACAACTGGATTCGCGGACCATTTATCAGAGCTGTTGCTCAACACTAAGCAATCATCACCTTAACCTCTTCCACTATGTCCTGCCAAGGTGCTGGGAAACTATAATGGTTCTTATCCAGTAAACACAGGTGTCTGGAGACAGCCGGTTGGAGCATGACCCTATAAATGTTAAGTGACCTTTAACCTCCACATGAGAAATGTCTGGCTGTGGAGGCGTACCAGCTGGTGGACATTACCTCAACCTTATCAAACACAGGGGAGAGAAAGCCAAAATACTGGCCCGGCCGGACCAAATATAGAGTCATCCCAGGCCAAATAGGGATACGGACAGACCAAATAGGAACATCAGGGAGCTAATATGTTTGGTGGAGGGCGTGTGTGTGTTTGGATGTGAATGTTCTCACGTCTAAACTGTTAGCTCTGGTTTTAGTCAGCCTCTGTCACATTTTGCTGACAGTGAAAGCAATGTGAGTAAAACAATCATCCTGCCCATCAGATGAAACTGCAGTCAACAAAGATGTTAAGTTTCAATGGGAAACCTGTAGCAACTTTCTAAACCATTGGTTACCCTAGGAAAGTGAAAGATGAGTATTAATTGAGCAGGTACATCGTACCTGCTCAATTAATCATGCTCCTTAATCATGCTCCTCTGTATGAAGTTTTCCCATGTGTCAGGTCCACTTATGGGATGGAATTGGCATGAATAATGTGTTTCCTTTGAGTCTGCAAGACAGCAAAATTAATTTTAGAAATTGGAAAGCAGAGAATGAGTCACTGGACTTTGCTGTGATCCTGTTTTCAATTACAGGCACTAAAGAATATTTTTTCAGTGTTTCCAGCAGTATTGCTTTGCTTTTTGTAAATAGCAGCAGTCTCCTACACCACAAAGCATGTGGGAGGAGGGGAGAAAAGAACAGAAACAAGAAGAGGGAGGAGACAGGAGGATGGATTTGAAGCAGAAAAGATGGAGTGAAGAAGACAAGGACAAAGGCAGGAGTGTAGATATGGAGGTGGCAGGGAGAAAAGAGAGGAACCAAAAAGGAGGGGGAGCACCGAGGAGGAGGAGCCAGAAAAGATAAGGTCAAGAAGATGACAGAGGAAGGAGCGTGGAGATGGAGGAGGAGGGGAGGAAAGAGAAGAAAACCAGTGTGACGAGAGCAGTTTGTGATTTATTCAACTTCTGGGCCTGGGGCATTCCTCTCTAACTACACACAGGCCTCCAAATAGGGCTGTAAATACAGTTGAAACCAGCTAGACATGTCTCTGTTCACTGCATGTACCTCATCTTAGAGCACTATTCAAAGTCACTGAAACTAGGAAGAACTATGAAGAACACTGTTTGTGTCATCTATGTTTAGTGTAGATGTGGTCAAAACCACGGGGCCACGCTCCAACTGTCCAGGGTGTTGATCTTGACAGTGTGGCGAGCAGGTCAGAGGCCATGTTCCCAGTTTAGGTCTAGGAAAGGAGTTAGGTTGAGGTTGGTCAACTCATGACAAACCAGTGGTTTGACCCTGTGTGTGAACTCACTTGGATGGCAAGAGAGGAATCTAGGGTGAAGAAAGGGTTGGAAACTTGGATCAAGACTAGTTCATATTTAGAAGGAGGCGGCCTCCTGTATCCTTAATGCCCTCTGAATCTAGAAACTGCTTCCCTTTAATGTGACACTTTTAGGGGGGGCTGATATGGACAAAATATCATATCACAGTATTTTCATATATTTTCACGATTCATGAAACAATACAATACAATACTCCACTTACAGTATTAAAGTATTCCAACAACAACCAAAAAACATATAAAACTTGAGTTTATTAAACTCAAAACTTTAAATAATAACTTAAAGACTTTCAGGATCGGTCAATGTACGTTTTCAGACCTATTTTTTAACAAATTCTAGTTTCAAAAAGTAAACCAGCACTGCACAGTTTCTAGTTACGAATGAAAAGAACAGTGATACTCAGAGGTCTGAAGTATGACTAGGCCATAAATCAGTCATTGTGCCAAAACATTGTACATCTTGGACTACCACAAGAAAATAGCAGGCCAGCTCAAAGTGCAGTCGTGGAATAGCGGTTTCAGAAAAATGTATTTCGTACTGAGGGTCAACCACTGTGAGCAATCTATTGAGGCCTTCATTTTAAACTGTTTTGATAGCAACCATCTTTTGCTAGGTTGACCATTACAGCAGCCATTGCCTCTTGCCAGTGTTTGCTTTTCTTTTCATATGGAATTCTCCTCTCATAACAATGACTGGCTAACAGTGTCTGATGCTGCCTCCAAGTGTCGCTTGTAAGCTCCAAGTTTGGAAGTCATGAGCAAAACTTGTCATGCATTCAAGGGCTTCGGGTCAGAAATATAAGAACAAGGACTCTGTAACAAAAGTAGTTTTTTGGTGGCTGTTGTGTTACTTTAGAAATCAAGCAGCACAGACTTACATTATGCTGCAGCAGCAGAATAAAGAGGAGAAAATGCAATCATGTTGTTTAAATTAATTAAAATCAACTAAAACAACTAAAAGTTAATCAGAGTGAAAAAACAAACAATGCTAATTATTTAAATAGAATGCAAAACAATAACACGGTTCCCTTTCTATCCGCCCTTTAAATGTCACATCTGGGTAATTCAGGTATCATAAAAACTCTGACTTGCCCTGTCATATTTACCACTTTGTCAGGTTGTTCACATGTACTCAACTCTCAACTAAATACAATATTTCTGACAGCCCGTCAAGGCAACATAGGTCAGTCCTTTGGCTGTTTGTCTGCTCCCAACATGCACTTGAGCAAGATGTTAAGCAAAAAAGCTTTCTGCATGTTCTTGTTTTGGAGATGACAGAGCAAATAACAGTGCTTTGAGCAGTGTCTGATGTAGCAAAAAAAAAAACCAGTTCCACATAATGGAGGTGGAGCCTCTTTTGTAATAATTTTGTTTACAAAAGTAGCATGCAACACTAATCTCAGGCCCCTCTGCTTGTAAAGTGAGGTTTCTAAGAGCGGAAAAAATGAGCATCAATCATAGTAGGCTAAATGACAACCAGGCATGACATGATTGAATGCATTCGTAAGGGATGGGCTGGTAGGACAGTTAAACACTCAATAGATTGGTGAAAGCAGTCACTATAAATGGCTATGGCAAAAATGATGTATGGAAATTCCCCATGGATTGTAAACTACTGCAATATGTCACAATGCCCATGATCTCCATATGAATGCAGATCAAATCAACCTCTCAGAGATGCTTTATTGATCTCTGTAAATAAGCTTTCTTTCTGCTTGCCCCCCTCCACATGGAGGTCAGTCTACCAGCTCAGCTACAGAACAGCATCCTTGGTACAGATAGGGATTCGGTGTCTTGCTCAAGGATAGTTAGCAGAGCGGATGACTGATGACATCCTCTACTTTATTACACATCTGTAATATGTGTCAATATTATATATAAGTGACTGCACTTAATTGAGCTGTAAATGAGTTGACATGGGTTGGCCAGATATTTGCCAGGAACTCCATGTCAAACACACGTCAATGGACTAATCCACTAAATGGGACGTATGCATCTTTACTCTGGTCCAAAATCTTTTTATGGGCCCACTTTAAAAACATCTGTTCCTTGTCCTCTATTTACATTCCCAGACAGGAGAGCAAGTAGAAAGAGAAAGAGGAGGAAGAAAAGAAGGAAGCAGGTTGGCAGTCAAGTTTTATCTTAACATGGCCACATTTTACTTGTATGTCTGATACTGACCCAAATGCTTCTTCAGAAGCGGGTGGGAAGTGAAGTGCATACCTTATTCTCTGTGATAAAAATCAAAAGGCTTCTTGGAGGCCTTTCCAGAATAATTTAGAGCGATTCTCCAGCTTGGTTTTTATGGCTGACTGACCCTAAGAGGAACTGATGGATGACACTCACAAAATGAAGCAGTTAAAGTAGAATTAAGCAGTAAGAACCACATGTAGCATCAGCTAGGTAGAATAGGCTGCATGTTCAAGTTCAAGTTTGTTTATTTATATAGCCCTTTATCACAAGCATGTCTCAGGTACTTTACAAAGAAAGTGTTTAGCTAGATCTAACTAAACACAATCAATGGTGAACAAAATTATATAGGACAAGCATAGCGAAAAACACAAGGTAGGCAAGAGCAGATTTTAGCAAGACAAACAATCTACCTATTTTACATAGCCTAACCTACCCGGCACTCCCAGCCTTAGACCCTAATGCACACAAGGAAAAACTCCCAAGAGAAACCTTAGTAGGAAAACTTGGAAGAAACCTTGGGCGGGCTGAGGCACATAGAGCTGCAACGATTAATCAATTAATCGATTAGTTGTCAACTATTAAATTAATCACCAACTATTTTGATAATCGCTTAATCGGTTTGAGTAATTTTTTAAGAAAAATAAGTCAAAATTCTCTGATTCCAGCTTGTTAAATGTGAATATTTTCTAGTTTCTTTACTCCTCTATGACAGTAAACTGAGTATCTTTGGGTTGTGGACAAAACAAGACATTTGAGGACGTCATCTTGAGCTTTGGGAAACACTGATCGTCATTTTTCACCATTTTCTGAAATTTTATAGACCAAACAACTAATCGATTAATTGAGACAATAATCGACAGATTAATCGACAATGAAAATAATCGTTAGTTGCAGCCCTAGAGGCAAATAGGGATCGCCCTGGGACGGCTTAGCGTGCAATAGATGCCGGGCAAAACATTGACTGACAAAAACATTGAGTCATGGGCAACAATAATAACAGGAGAAAACAGAGAGATACAAAAAGAAAGAGAGGCAGCATGCATGTGCCCATTTATTCACGCATGAACACAAACACATGAAAGATGCCATTAATTACACTGTATCAGGGTTCCAAACAGCCCTCCAGCACAGAATCAATTAGATATCCCATCTGAGACCATCTGAGTTTAGGACAGACCCTGGGGGGCGCACACACACACACACAATTTTTCCCACCCTCCAACAGTGAATCCCTCAATAAAAGGGGGAAATTGGGGTGCTGGCAGTGCAAACACAGTCTGTTGTGTTATTAAAGTCAGAGTGTTTGAATAGCAAGGCCCTGTTCCCATACTCCTCTTCATTCAGCTCTCTGGAGAAATGTGGCCTCTGACCCCTGCAGGGCCCAACTAGCACACGGTGTCACCTGGCTCGCTGTGTGTATGTCTATGTCAGATGTGTGTTGTATGCTTTCTCCTATTCGATGCATGTGCGTTGTATGCTCAAACTCTTGTATATACAGTATGTTGTAACGCATGTATGATAAACTACAAGTCACCTCCCCACAGTTAAAAACAAAGGCATATCAATCTGCAACAATCCTGATTGTACTTTCAATCTTCACTCTACTTGTCTCCAAGTCACTACAAGTAGCATCGTCAAATAGTGTTTCTTGCAGACACTTGGGGAATGTTTGTAAATTGCAGTAATGACAGTAGAAGCCCACAGGTTTGTCTAGACTGCCAGTGGAATGTGTTCTTTCTCCACACTGTGGTGGTGTACAAGAGAGCTGTTGTCTTTCTAGGCTTTTTCTGCCTCCGACACAGCACAGCCTACAAAAAAGGTTCTTCAACTGCACCAAAGCACATCGTGCAAAGTTTCATCTATATATTATGGATAAGATGCAGGCATAAATGTACGAACAAACATACAAGTGCATACATGCACACAAGCACATCTAAATTCAAGATGAACAATTCCACCACAATACTACATTCCTCACACAAGTGTCTCTGCAATTTGTTTAAAGCCCAAGACAGTTCCAGAATATTCTAAGCCTAAAGCAACTGCTAAACATTAACTTCCATGCGAGTTGACACAAAGGCTAAATGAATTAGGAAGTTGCCCATTTTCTGGGACTCTTTGCAAAGAGACTAAATAATAAGCTGGCTAGCTATTATCTGCTAGCGGCTCGTTGACAGGAGTGGTTACGGTCATTAGCCAGACTGCGGTAGCTAGCTAGTGTAGTGCTTTATCTTAGTGCTCGGGTCAAAGTGTATCAGTGAAATGGTTGGCTGACAGCTAGCATGGGTCCACAGGGCCAGGGGGGCTCAGGAATCTGACCCCTGTCCTCACACATACACATACCTCACCTCAGGGACACTGGTCAAGAGAGCTGCAATCAACCTCATGTAAACACACAGTTGTCATGTGTAACTGTGTTTGTCTACATAGTATCTAGGCTAGCTGGAGTCACAGTAAACTAAAAATCAAATAAATTTTCATTAGGATGGATCTCAATAGTCTTTATACACTATGACACTTCACCCTCAGGAACTATGCCTGTGCGCCATAAGACTCAGAACATACTCCATGCACTTCCATCCTACTCACTACACTACCTCATGGTATGTTAAGTCACTGCACTACTGGTCTCTCATTTATGGCTGCAACCTAAGGCACGCCAAGGTGCATGACATGTATACAGTGATGGAATGCTTTTTGTAGAGTGATATGTATAGTCAACTGTCTATCGTATGTCCCGCACTGTCCTCTTGCTCAATGCGAGGTTCTGCTGTCCCTGCACCATGTGTGTCGGTATGTACTGTTGCTATGTCAGCTGTCAATATATCTCTGCACCAATATCACCAAGACAAATTCCTGAACAGTAGTTTTACTTGGCAAATAAAGTGATTGTGAATCCAGAGACATCTGCAACTGATAACTAACAAAGCATTCCAATATGGCTAGATATATGGACAGCTAGCAGTGTTCTCTACTTATACCTGCGTCATGGTAGGCCATCAGTCACAAGGGTGAAGTGAGCTGTCATTAAGACTTGTGACAGGTGTGTAGTTAGAAGTCGTAGCGCAAGATGGATCAGTGTTCTGTGACTGTTGACCCACAGTAAGGTGATCCTCTCTGTCGGTGTGGAATGGATGGGGACCGTCATCATAACTATAGTCCATGTGACACTTGTGCCATACATGCACCTATCCATATCTAACAAACAGGCTGTGGTTACTTAAAGCTTAGATGACTGAGAGAAAAGGTGTATGCAGTCTCTTCAGATCTGGATGTTAGCTCACTCTCTGGCTGCTCATCTCTCTTTCAGCGTTGGGATCAGGAGGCTTAAGCTAAATGTAGAGGGCCTCTTTCACGGTCACTAACAAGCGCTGTATACTGTATGTGCATGTGCGCACACAGATGCACACACACGTTCATCATTCTATCAACAAAATGACCAGCGGGAGGCCTCAGGCCCTTTGACAAACCCCACAATCTGTGTGTCTGTGCGTGTGTGTGTGATATAAAGCCCCTCTCTCTGGTCCCCTCCAGGCTTCAGTGCAGTATTTATGGACTGTGACTCACCCACATACACTACATTGTAACACTACCAAGGTGGCAATTGCCAAGAACCAAACCATTCAATGTTAATTTGCAACTAGGCCTAACTGTGATTTCTATCATTTTCCCACAATTTGCTTGCATTAAAAGCAGGTGAACACTTACTATAAGTCATGATTAGTACAGCTTCCTCCCCACTAACAGGACACTGTTCTATGTTTAATGCCTGTACTTCATTTTTGACACCATTTACATTACCGGCTTGTCTTGCATTATGTGCTGTTCTGCATGACAGTGTGTTTGTGTGTTTGTTCAGTATATACCCATTATGTGTTGATTGTTGTTACTACTTACTGTTATGTTTCCATGTGTGTAGCTGATTATTCCATGCCATACCATCATGCTTTACAGAAAGCAATTTCCACTAGCCCATGATGTGTGGCGGTGATAAAGGTCTATTTTTTCTATTCCTCTGACAGGTGCTCCAAGTCTTGAAAAAAGTGATTGTGGATATTACGGTCTGCCAATAACTCCCTAAATTGTTGGAACCTGTTTATAATATACATTGCCTGATGATACCATGATGTTTTGGACCCATATCAGCATTTCCAGTGAGTCACATTCATCAGATTTCCTGATTGTCTTGTTAACAACATGCTAACAAGTGTGTAAGAAAGTTCGAATCAAATATTTTTTTCTTTTGACTGATCCCTCATGTACAATATGTGCTCATGTAATCAATTCTAGGACTTGAAAAGTCACTTGAAAATTGGGAGATATACAGTAGAACATTTTTTTCACATGAAGAGGTTTTATCTCCAAACTCTATATGACACAAGTCTAAAAATAGTGAAAAACAAAACACTCAGTCTACACTTCTAGCTACGTACAAACACAAACCTTATGATAAACACATGTGTATCCACACATTCCAAGAATGCAGTGCTCAAACTATGAGCTGATACCTTATCAATCTCATATTTCAGAGCTCAGATCACATTCATGAAATATTTAGCATTTCAAAGTTATGATGCTGAATGCTATAACAGATATATTATCTTACCCCACTGACTGACTGGCTGACTCACGCTCTCTCTCTCTCTCTCTCACACACACACACACACACACATACGATACAGAAGGTAATGACGACCTTTCCAGCGTCCCATCAAACACTGGTGAAAGGCCACTGTCTGTTCTCGCCTGGCAATGCACAAGGGCCACAACAGAGCTCCTTTCAACTCTGACTGTGTGTATGTGTGTGTGCATGTGTGCGTGTGCTCATGTATACTTGTGAGGCAAACCAGAGGCGGCTGACTCTCTAAAAAGGTGAGGAATGGTTGCTGTTTTCCATCAATTTGGGACTGGCTGATATGGTCAGGGAGCTCTGCTTCGTATGCCACAGGTCAACCCTTGACTACAAAACCTAGATAATACGAGGCTGGGGCTGAGGTCTGTCTGAACTACTGCCACATAGTCAGTTTTACTATGGCTCACACAACCACTCTCTGAACCTAAACACAGAGAAAGAGAGAGTCAGCGTTTAGAAAGATGAGAAAAGTGCAGATGAAAAAGAAACTTGAAAATGAAACTTGAGCTGTACAAGGTCAATAGAAACGGCTCAAAAACAGGAACAAAAAAAAAACATCCATTGATTTCGGTCAAAATTCGACACCTTGCATTTCCCGCTGGAAAAGAATAAGGACTACTTTCCACCGATTACCATAAACTAAAAAGATCCCTTCATTGTACTTTCCACTGTAGAAATTAAACTAAAAGATTCACTTGCATGCACAGTAAAGCCCACTGACCACATGTGTGGAGCTAATCTTACACTTTGCTACACACACACACACACACACACACACTTCTGAGTGCTCTGTGTATGTTCTGGTAATGGATCAGTCCCAGAAAGACCAGAACAAGCAGAACAAGTCCCATGTGTGGACAACGTCAGGAGGGGGAAAACATGGAAAAACACAAAAAGTGAATTTAAACAGAGTGGGCGCTGAAACATGATGGAACGTCCCTCTGCGTGTGTGTGTGTGTGTGTGTATGTGTGTGGTGTGTGTGTGTTATGCAAGGACGGATTGATTACAAGGCTTGCAACAGAGCAGACACACACAACATTTAGGGGATGAAAGACAGGGGGAATACAAAACCTGAACAATGGTAATTACACATCCACAATCACATGCACGCACGTACACACACACACAGACACACACATATACACGTAAATGGGAAACATGCACAACCTGAGTGCATGTCCAGAACAATGATGGACTAGCTTCTCTCCTAAATTCAAACCCACTGCTCAAATCAAAGCCACTTTTCACTGCAGCCAAAACATTAACACAACTGACATGCATATCAAACATGACACTCTCTCCAGCTACAACAGCTAACAAACATATTCAGACAAACACAAACAGCTGGGCTCCTGAGCCAAGAGTGGAAGGAGTACAGAGATATATCAACCAAAGTTTGTGAAAACCACAGAAAACTAAACAGTGTACAGGGAAAATGAGTAACATACAAAAAAAAGAACAATAGAACAAGCAAACCAAAAAAAAACCCTGCGAGAGCATGACTTACTCCCTCTCCTTCAACCTCCCTTCTTTCTAACACACACGCACCCATGCACACACCCACCCACACGTACTCTCCCGGTATGCAGAACACTCACCGTGTGTGAAGTATGTGTGTGTGTGTGTGTATGTGTCGTCCCCTGCCGAAGTGCAGCGCTCCAGTGAGAGGCCAGACTCTGCTGGCTCTGGAAGCTCCCTGCCTGCCCCTCCCACCCACCCCCGTCATGTGACACAGGACGTAAGGGAGCAGGACACGCCCACTTCCTTCACTGATCACCCCCCCACACACACACACACACACCACCTCCTCTCCCAACCCCCGACCCGTATGCACACAAAAGTGATCTTTCGCAGAGATAGAGCGGGACTGAGGGAGAGAAAAGAAACGAAAAGGAAAACAAAGTAGAGAGACATGAAACAATGAAATGAAAGAGAAGCTGTCGAGTTGCAGGAGAAGGTTAACAAAACAAGATTAGGTTGAAGGGAGAGAAATATTGTGTGCGTGTCTGTACCGAGGTTGACTACAGCCTTTGGACCTACTGAATGTCTATCTCCAAAACACCAGGGCTAATTTATGACCACCAATTACCTGGCCTGACCCTCTCCTCTCCTCTCCTCCTCAGGCTCTGCATTCACCGCATCCCACTCATTCCACTCACACACACCCTTAGAGACACCAGACTACCGGGATTCCCTTCACCAAAACACCTCTTAGTGATCTGACCATCTTTTCCTGTGAGTTCAGAGGCAGAAGACCATTTTGGTGCTCAATTATTTAGGGATATAACAGCCCTCCATGAACCAGGGCAGCACAGTTTTAGAGAATACTGCAGTACACAATATCACAATTTTAAAAGCCAAATCACACGGGAAATGTTTTTGAGCTGCAGAATCTGCACAGAAGTAATGGTAATTTCTTCTTTTGCGCTTGGGCACTAAAAAAGAGAAAATATGTAGGAAAAGCTAGGTCTAGAAGTATTGCCAAATTCAACAACAAATGAACTGAAATATGATTTGGCAATATTGTTCAGCCCAAGGATAAACATCCTCACACACAGCTTCAGTTAACTCTTCACTTTCCCACCAATCAAAAACATTGCTGGCATGAAGTAAAGGTCATTCTGTAGCAATTATGAGATCAACATAGCATTTGAAGATGTAGGCCTAGTCATTTTCAATTTTAGAAATATTGAACAATAAATGAAGGAAATTCTTTTTCCCCAACATGGTTTATACTGTATGTTGCTTTTGAGGGGAATCCTGAGAGAAGAATGTAATTTTAAGGCTGAAAATGAACAATTAATGAATGCAAAGTTAAAAGTACTTCAACAGTAGCTGAATGTTTGTAGAATAGTTAGAAATTCAACTACGCCTTCACTTTTTTTTTTAAACCTGAGAGGGAGCCAATTACTTTGGTAGAGTAGTATTCTTATGGTGCATGTATATTTGTGTGATTAAAGAGCAGAGGAAACAGCTGTCTCTAGCCTCACAGGAAGGGTAATTACATACCATAAGGGCAGGGGCTTGAGTGCAGCCTTACAGCCACACACACACACACACACACATACACACACTCACTCAGAGCAGCACCTGCATTCCTCGAAATGAAGAGTCGCGTTTCAGCAAATACATCCAAAACAGGCTGGAAAGGTAGATTTATTTCATTCCATTACACAGACTTAGCTGCCAAGATAAACCGTTCTCTCAGCACAGCCTGTATGGCACATGAGTGCTGCATACCCACTCCACCCAGTTCATAATTTATACCATGTCCATCTACCTAATCTGAAGAACGATTATGGGCATTCAAAAAACGCCTCCATCCCAACATATCCCACTGACCCCTTCCCCAACAGACACATGCACACAAACACAACCTCCTGCCCACCTCTCACATATTAAGATAAAAACATATAAACCTCACTCACATATACATACACATGGCCACATCAGGTCTTGCCAAACATGGAGCTCAAATAAACCCTGGGTGTACTTAGTTTTACAATGCAGGAAACCTCACATTTTCCCTAAACTAAAGGCCCCCAGTCTTAAAACCTTTCGTTCTCTGCCCTCCCTCCCTTTTCATCTCCCTCTCTCTGAAACTCCACTTTAGCGCCCCAGTAAAAGCCCTGTGTTTAAAGAGGAGAGACCAATAAGTAGATAAACTGACAGGGGTTTTAGTGGTATTAGAAGCTAGAAGGCCTTTGCTGGACTCTGCACGTTGGGTTTTTGATTGCTTCGGCGCCGTTTCCGAGAGCATTTCCCAATGGAGTTGCTGATGTCCAGATTGGACCTGTCCCTGGGTTCTTTACTGAGCATTACTGCATCCAGAAACCCCCGGGTGATGCAGGCATTACTGTGGGAGGATATTTCACAAGCACAGTCTTACTCCTACCATACATCTTTACAATGCCAGAGGTAGAGCGAGTTGTACTGAATTGAAAGAGGAAAAAGACAAGACACATGATCTATCAATCTGTCTTGAGTAAACAGAGGTAAACAATGGCAACATGCCCTTTGCCTTGTCCCTCCAGTGTAAAACACTGATTAATGCAAATCAGTGCTTCAGCAGCCTAATCTAGAATTGCATACGGTGCTGTGTGAGTACTTAAAGTGATTGTAAGAGAAAGAGTGTAATGGTACAGTTACTCTGTTGTTTCAAAAGACAGATGTTGCAGGGAATGGGCTTAACAGCCTTGTGCAAATACTCACTCAGTAACTCTGAGCTCAGAACAGAGAAACTTTCCCTCTCGCCTCTTTCTCATGTCACAGCCTCTCGGGGGCCTCTCTCTCTTTCTGTCTTGCTAATAATTCAGGCTTCTTTTTCTCTTTATTACCCCAAACCCCCGAGTTGAGCTTTTCTGCCAGAGGTCCCCAGGGTTCAGCGTGTAAAACTTCTTTGCCCTTCACTGCTACACCCTCTTCATTGATACCCAACACACGCACACACACATAATTCAGCACAGGTTGTAGCTTTGTCCTTGTCAACCCTAAAGCACTGTAAGCTGATACTTGACTTTACAGATGTTATTAATGGGTAAAAAAAAACAAACATCTTGTACGATAAAAAAAGATCGCCTTTTTCATTCCCTCCCCTCTGAAACACTGCTTCTCCTAAAAGAGGTTGACTCCCAAGTGAACCCTGCATGCATGCAGAGCAAGCCAACCATCATTTGTTTGATCAAACACAACTTGGCATGCTCCTTCAGTATTGAGTAGCTGCCCTGCTGAGGACGCGGCCTTCTCAGATAAAAGATCTTCATTTCGAGGAGAGGGGGGACTCAGTGCCAGAAAGCCAATAGCGGGGGCTCCGAGGCTGATGTTTCTGGGTCAGATAGAGCCAAGATGGTGTCATGTGTTGGCAGGCGGAGCATGGGGCTGCTTGGCTGACCCCTGACAGCGTTCCTCACAGCCGTCCAAGGCCTTTCATAACACAGAAACATGATGGATAGAACTAGCATGACTCACTGGGTGCTTTATAGTAAATGGATCACTGGTTGGTCTTTTTCCTCTATGGTATGTGCAGAGCAAGGACAGAGTGAGGTGTAGGGCTATGCTGTGTGAGAGCATTTGTGCTTATAACTGTATTAAATAGGGAAAGGCCTTTTTGTGCACTACAGGTTTCCCCAAGTCAGTATACAGTGGGCTGCGATGCCCCCGGCAGAGGGAGAGAAGGAAGGACAAAAAAAAGAGGAAGAAAAAAAAAATGAACAGGGCTACCTTTGCTCCAAAAAACATGGATGGGAAAACCCCCAAAAAGACTGTGTAAGCCCTGTAAATGGTAAATTTATGCAAAGAAAATCAGGTCAGTCAAGTCCTGTCTTCATTTCTGCCGTACAACAGCCTCACAACGTGATCACTTCCTCTTTGAGAAAAGTGAAATTCCACTGAAAATGTCAGCATGTAAAGCTGCATTGTTGTAGCGTAGATGGCAGTTGAGGTTTCTGAGGACTGCAGACCAAAAAAAAAAAGAAGAAAAAACAGGAAAGAGAGCGCTACAAGGATGTACAGTTTCTATGATGCCCTCGTGCTGCCCATGTGAAAGATGTGGGAGTTGACCACAAGGAACTAAATGTTTCCTTTGTGTGTTTTTTTGACTCCCCTATTATTGCCTGACTTTCTGACTTGTCCAAAGGGAATACCAAAGCCTCCATACAGGATATCAAGTGAAACTCGAGTGTGTGTATGTGCATGCATGTGTGTGTCTGTGTGGATGCGTGTGCTTGTGTGTTTACAGAGGTGTCACATGAATCCAGTTCTCTGGGAAAGGAGGAAGTGCTTCCTTGGTTTGGAGGATTTATGGTAAACAGGCAAAGAGGGCACTGTCCGTGATCTCAAACATACACCACAGAGCTCACTGTGCGCAGCTTGACATCTATACAAAACATGACATGACATCTATATGACAACTGATTTACAGTATAATCACTTTATAACTATAACCTATAACGGGCTTTAAATGTCTCCACTGACATAAAGCTGTTATGAGCTCCAAGCTTGCCATCTTCCAGGTGTGTGAGGACAACCACCTGTGTGACAGCATCTCCTGCTGGTTACTGGTAGAGTTGCAGCAGTGGGAGGGGGAGCAGCTGTACAGAGCTGCTAAAAAAACAAACAAAAAAAAAAAACAATGTTACAGAACTACAGATGACAACTGGTTCACTATACAGTGAGTTCAGCATGCTCTGGCAGGCTAGAAGATTTATATACTTTCCTATAAGGAATCCTATAACTAAATGGCTCCTGGCTGCTACATAATCCTAATCACCCTGACCCTCTCACCTGAGACCACAGGACATGCTATCAAAGATAGTACATTTCTAGTTCTCCGGAAACAAACCCTCCTGAGCCTTCCTTTTAATTGCTACTATACCTTAAAAAAAGACTAACAATAAAAAAAACATAAGACAACGACACATCAGTCACCATTTTTTTCATCTTAAATTTTATTTCCACCATTTGCTAATAAAGTTCCCAGATTATTCACAGGCTGAAAAATAAACTATTGAGGTTTAGTAACCTTTCTATGGCAATTCTCTCTTATTAGATATAGGCCTACACTGTAGCATGACTAGAAAGCAAAGAGAGAATGAATGAAATAAAGTTAAAGTTATAAGCTGGATCTACCAAGCCACCGGTACATTAGTGATTGTGACATCACCCATTGGCTTCTGAAAGGCCGTTTTGAAGCCTGGAGATTGTGTTTACGGTTGCCATCTGTTTTGGAGCCGGATGAGCCAAAGCACGGGAAAGGGTGGAGCCGTGGTGGAGGGAGTGGAGTTTGGGTTGTCTGCAGAGACACAGCGCCACCTACTATTGGCCCATAATTGGTAACCTGTTATATCAGTGATATCCTGTTAATGATACAATTATTTTTAAAATCGCCACAAAGAGACACATAAAAAGAAGCAAAATTAGCTGCTGAGACCATAACCTCTTATGGAAAAAATCAGACTATATTTTAGAAGTTGGGTTGTGGTCTCATTGACTTGCATGGAGTTGGGCTGGGTTTGGAGTGTTTTTGGAGCCAGCCCCTAGCGGACGTTAGAAGAACTGCTGCTGCTGCCACTTCCGTATTGGCTTCAAAGTTCACCCGTGGTTTTGGTCGCTTGGTTTCAGCACAACAACTGTACGTACTACTTCCTGTAAACACCAGCAGACAGTCGCTTCACTAGTTTCATTTCTGGTGAAATAGTAAGCTAAGACGAGCCTAAGGTAAGCCTACTGTCAGACAGACACAACACACAGACATCAGACAGCAGCAATCTAAAGCAGGTGAGTTATTTTATCCTGTGATCACTTTTTCACTCAGCTTAGCACCCATTTAACATAAATGAGCGGAGCATGCTATTCCCATGTTCTTGATGAGGTTTGTTCTACTGTAAAATGAATGTGAAGGGGAAATGTTTATTTATGGATTTATGGATTATTTATGGATATTTAATCTATTTCAATTTCAGGTTTGTTTTACCTTGTACTTTGACAACAACCTCTCTAATATATATCGGTTAGGAATAAATGTATGGATCAAGGACTTAAAAGAGAGCACATAAGGAATGCAAGCAATAACTTTATAAATCTCCACATAGGCTGAACATGTCTGACCATGACCATATTTGCTCTACAGCTCTGTTCCTTGAGGAACATAAAACAATTGACACTAAAGAAACTTCTTTCCTCAAAACATAAATGAGTCAAGAAGCCATTAACCATTTTTTCCATCTTATCTCCATCATTTGCTAATAAAATTTGCAGATGATTCACAGACTGACTTTATAAGCCATTGAGCTTTAGTGATCGGTTATCTTTTCTATGGTAATTCTCAGTTATTAGATGGTACTGGCACTGTAGAGTGACCGAAAAACTAAGAGAGAGGGAATGAAATAAAGTTAAAGTTATAAGGTGGATTCAAACACTCCACATTGTGAGTACATGGGAGGTGACCTAATTTACCAAGCCAATTATTTCTTTCGAGCTTTTGAAAGATATTCTCCTGTCACACACCTAGAAAACTTTGCATATAGGCTAACTTATTACTGCTAAACCCAAACTAAACAAACATCACCACTGTTTTTCTTTACAGGAATAATAAAATGAGGTTTCAGCAAAACAGCAACATTATAAAATTTCCTGTAAACAGCAGCAGCCAGTTGCTTCACTAGTTTCATTTCTGGTGAAACAATAAGCCAAGATGAGGTAAGCCTGCTCCCAGACAGACACAGCACACAGACATCCGACAGCAGCAGTCCAAAGCAGGTGAGTTGCTCTTATTTAGAGATCACTTTTTCATTCAGTTTAACATGAATGACTGGAACATGCTATTCCCATGTTCTTTATGAGGTTTGTTCTGCTGTAAAATGAATGTGAATTTAAGTCAGTATGTATTTGAACGAGTTTGTTTTGTTTTACCTTTATGTTTTGATCTAAAAACCTGTCCTATATGTATTAGGGCTGAAAGATATCGAATTGCCATTATTTGACAGAATATTGCAATTGCATTTTTTCTTGTCATAAATTGTTTAGAACTTTAAAATTGTTTAAAGAAAAGTGATTTTAGATTATAAAATAGGTGTTCACCAATATGTACTTGATTCATGGACCAACAATTATGTGGAGCACTAAAACACCTTGTTTAGAAATCCATTTTGGACACCCCTCTCTTAAACAAATGAATTGCAGCCTCTGCAATTTGTTCATATGGCGCTTGAGATATTTTTTTTATTAATTGTTCAGCTCTAATATGTATCAGTTAGGAATAAATGTATGGATCAAGGATTTAAGACTGAATGCATGAGGAATGGAAGCAATAACTTTTTTAATCTCCACAGGAAAATGAACATGCAAGGAAGAGCCCTGCTTTGCTCTTTAGTTCTGCTCCTCGCCCTGACCACTGTGTCAGCTGTTCAAAAGCTCAATACAATCAATGATTTGAAGAAAATCAACTTTGGCTATTCTGTCCCCAAGCACAGCCTTGTGCTGCTCCACTGGTTTGCAAACACCGTTGAAATTGACAATAATGATGCCATACTGCTGACCTTTGAACCAAACAGTGGAGATTATGGCACTCATCATTATGGCAACTATGAGAGGCTGCTGGACCCACTGCCTCAGGGACATGCCAGGTACAGGTACCGGTACTACACTCTTGGCAATCTCAATCAAGCAACCTCCATGGAACTTCCCTCCCATGTCACCGAGCGCCTCCACAACTTGATGGAATATGGGGAAAGAAATAGGGACCGGATCATATTCAGAGTCAGGGAGCGAAACACAGATAATACTGCAGCTTGTCCGACGATAGATCAGGTGTATATCACACAGCATTATGAGTCTTCCCAACGCCAGGGGACACAGTACGATCCAGCAAACACCTACCGCATCACTACCAACCTCATAAGACAGATCAGAGAGTTCTCTGTGGGGGAAGACGAAAGGAACTCACTGTACGAGCTCAGAGAGGACTTTGGAAGTAACACTGACGATTCCCAATTAAGGCACCTCAGAAACACGTGGGGGGAACTTGCTTGTCTAGGATTGCTGTTGTTTATTGTGATCGAAGAAAGGCTTTCCTCAAACCAATCCAGATCTCCAGCATCTCCAGCTTATAGAGGTCAACATGTGGCCAGAAAAAACACACAAAATCATCTTGTCGTCAACATTCCAGAAACCACACCAAATCACTGGGTCTTGGACATTCCTGAAACCAGGCAAAATCTCTTACTTCAAGATTCGTCAAGACTTCAGGTGATTACCGGCAACAATGGAAACGCCAGGATTCATTGGAGTAATGTTCCTGAACACCTTCTAAACCAAGGTGTGATGGTAGTGCTTTTCAAGAACAATGAGGACCAGGAGACCAGCAGCATTTTCACGTCAATTGGAGACAGAGCATCAGGGAGTTACGACACCTCAGTACCCCTGAACCCCGGCCTTCAGGTCCGGCTGCATAAGACCAGAAGGTGGTACTGCTTCTGGACAGCGGTGGGACAGGAGATGTGCAGGGGCAGCGAGTTCCACAATCCCAAAGCAGAGAAGCCAGTCCATATCAGGGGCTACGATGCAAGCCTACAACTCTTTGTAAAGGATGGTAAGGCTTGCGCTCGCTTGAATATGAAAAAGACTTTCAGTCACTGGAGGTCAGAATTTAAGAAGTCTTGGGTGGGGTTCTACTCCTCTGCAACTAAAGCAACAGACGAGTATGAAAGCTGGAAGTGGCAGTGGGCAACTAAATTCAAAAGATGCACTGATTTGGAGGATGTTTATGACAATGTCTATGAGTATCACTCAGGTTTGACAATTGCTCCAGGAGTCCAAGCACGATTCATACTCAGGGATGTAGAAGATATTGCACGCACTCCAACCTGGACATGATGAGACTAGTAGAGATACAGACCTTTAACACAAAATGGATCTTACAGGCTTCGATTCATTATTTCTCCTATCAAGGTTGTAAATTAATGTTTCGATGAGAATTTCTCACAAATAAGAGGAAGCACAGGAGCACAAGCCTGTGTTCAAACCAGTGCTGTCAGCTTGTGGTAATGCAAGCCAGGTAATCTTGGTGGAATATTGCCCAGATCACAATCAAAATAGCTGGGGATTCAAAAGAATTTAAATGAATCATCACTGTGCTTTGTTTTGCCTGCCTGGTCTGATTGCATTATTGAATTTTACAGTTTCTTTAAGATTTTGATTTATTTGTTGTCATTTGTCTTTTTATCTCTTTGCTATGTTTTTTTTACAATACCTTCAGTTTTATTTTGCACTACATGTTTTGGTCCTTGCACTTTTTCCTTAATGTGACGCACTTTCTAACTTTGGTTTTGAAAAATGCTCTATAAATACAGTTTTTTATTATTATTATAAAGCTAGAAAAACATTCCAGGACTGTAAGAACAGGATGACAATTTGTAGGTCTATAAAATACCAAGAAAAGTTTTTGGCAAGTTCAATCATGACAATAAAATATTTTCAAAATGTTTTGTGACAGAAAACTTGGTATGCTTTGGAATGAGTCATAAGTTCATTGGATGGTCATGAACACCTAACTTGTGGCCTTGTTTTTTTTTTTATAATCAATCAATCATTCAATCAATCAACTTTGTCACTTGTAGTATCATCCACTTTTCTGACTGTTGAAGCTTTCGGTGAAAACTACTGACAAAGGCAAAGCCAAGATGGTAGATGACCGTGTGATCTATTGGAGAGAAACAACACAGGCTATCTTTGATTAGCTAACTATCTTGGTTTAACATCCATAAGGTACAGAAATTCAAGATGAACATTAAGACAGAGATTAGGGAGGTCTCAGGGGTTGCAAGCCACAAAAAAAATTCAGAGGATGTGTACAGCAAAGCCAAGTTGAAGTTCTTCATCAAGAATAGCACAAGCTCTTCTTGTGTGAAAAAATAATGTATTTATGAAATGATCTACTGTGTCTGCGATCTCTGAGTGCAAGACAGCCTTGCTCTATGATGTATTAACAATAAAAAAAACATGCATTTTGCATTTTCTGGTTGCTCTTGTAAATAATTCTTCAAATATTTTCAGAATGTTTAAATATTTGTTCATTAAACTGAATTTGTAAAATTCCTTCAATCAGATCCACTGTCTTTTAGTATATGTGCCAGGAAACTGCAAAATTTGCAAAAGCTGGATATGCAAAATCTATGAATATAGCCTACTTAAGTAAAACAGCTGTGTGTGTGTGTGTGTGTGTGTGTGTGTGTGTGTGTGTCTTGCACACACACACACACACACACACACACACACACACACACACACACACACACACAAACACAGGACAAACTATTTATCAGTGAAAACATTTCCATCCCTTGTGACATGCACAAGTCCTTGGTTCTAGCCAACTCCTCTGCAGGCTTATCAATAGGCCTTTATGTGTGTGTGTGAAGGAGATGAATACTGTCCTAATATGGTGATTCCCGGGGAACACTCAGCAGGCCAGCACAAGACTCTATTGATCATAAGATAATGAATCATCAACCAAAACTATTGCTAACTCAGCTTCAAGATAATCCTCATCAAAGGCCCTTCTCAAAAGCACTAGAGTCCACGGCCAATTCAAATGGCAAACAACCATTGCATTAATTACCCTGGAGGCTAACTTTGATCTGTTAAAAGCAAGGCTAATTCTAATTCTCAAAATTGAGATGTTGATCAATGTTTTATATATTTTTGACCTTTGAGCTTTCATAGATCCTGGATGGACTGCATTTGGACTGCATTTATATAGCGCTTTTATCCAAAGCGCTTTACAAGATGCCTACATTCACCCATTCACACACACATTCATACACCGCTGGCGGCAAGCTACCACGCACGGTGCTGGCGCAACCATCGGGAGCAATTTGGGGTTCAGTATCTTGCCCAAGGACACTTCGACATGTGGACTGGAGGAGCCGGGGATCGAACCGCTGACCGTCTGATTAGTGGATGACCCACTCTACCTCCTGAGCCACAGCCGCCCCATCTGGATCTGGTATGTGAGGGGAGAAAGGAGTGAAATTACATGAACTAAATTCTTCTTTTCCCATCACCACCTCTCCTTTTTCCTACAGACATGTTCTCCTACTTAAAACTGACTTTAGACACAGGTCACCACATAACACTACACTCAAAGCCCTTTGCAAAGTAAAATAATAGGCAAATAATAGAAAGACAAACTGTCCAGAAGTGTTTTCTGCACTTTTGGCTAGCCAAATCACAATGCATGACCACACAGCTCAGCAGAAGGACTGTGTACAAAAAGGTGCTCAGTCCAACAGCTAGCTCCACGCTAAACAGAGCACATCACATAAAGTGGCCACGCTCTAGTTCCCCATTAAGCCTTGACGACTCCCTCGGTTCAACTCTGCTCTTCCCTTTAATAGCGTGGCTGTTGCTTAATTTCATTTACAAGTTCCCTTCTCGAAAGCTGCCTCTGGACTAATAAAACACAACATTGCTCAAATTGCTTCCTGAGGTCAGAGGGAGGTCAGTGTCAGTAATGAGAGGGAGTGGGTGGCTGGTATTGGAACAGGTTATGTTGAAATCCTGGTGTTGCAACTATTGTGTGTGGCCCTTACTGTAAATAAAACCACCATCTTTAGTGTGACGGTGGTCCAGTTTCATCCAACACATCACTTATCAATGGCAAGTTATAACATTAACTACTACTTTAAGAGGGGAGCAAAGTCCGTCATGAATACATGCTCTGACCTTAACCCAAACCACCTTACCTAAAGTTAGTCTGTCACATCTGTAGGCTTATGCATCTCAAAGTAAGGTATCTGTCTGTCTTTTCTTGAACACTGGCTTGATTCTATAACATGCATTATTGCAGCCAAGAGAAACTAAATCAAGGTCAAGGCATGGGACAGGAAACCGAGATGAACTGTGCACAGAATGAATGAGTGGGTGGGTGTGTGTCTGTGTGTGTCTGTGTGTGTAAACACATGAGATCATATCCTGTTGAAGCACCAGAAGACTGAATACAGCTGCTCATCATTATCGCCGACACAGGAATACAAATCAACAGAAACAGAGCATGTCATTACAGCACCTTGTACTTTACGACAACCGCCATAAAAACCGCCACCTTATCGCTTACCACCGTGTTCATCAGTCACTCTCCCTTGGGTGAGACATTCTTAACCTTGTCATCTGTGCGAGGGCTTACCTAAAAAGACTCATAACCGTGAATGAACACACGCATGCACACACACACACACCCTGAGGGTGGGGTACGTACATACCTGGGGTAACAGAAGTTTTCCCATCTAAAAACAAGAGAAAACATATCTCAACAGAAATAAATCTAAATCTAAAAACAAATATTATGGGCTAAAAAATAATTAGGCTGAATCATTGTAGTGTGAGCTCGTGCGGCCAAACAGAAACTAGGTTGTAGTTTTGGGCTCGTCGTCAAAACAGAGAGGTCTGTCAGTTTAGTTTTACTCCCAACTGATTGGAGGTCAAAGTTGACTTTCCTCATTTGGCTTTCTCCCTCCTGATACAGGAAGAGTTTACAGGAAATCTGACTCTCTTTCTCGCATGCTCCGTCTCTCCCCATTTTTCTCCCTCTTCCTTTCTCCCCACTAACCCTCCCCATTCTCTCTCCCTCCTATCTCCTCCTCGCTTCCTCCGCGATCTTCTTTCTCGCAGGCCCTTCCCTCCCTGCACATGCAGGGCTAAGCAGGGGGAGTGGTAATCCGAGCCAAATGTGGCAGAAGAGGAGACTTAATCCTCTCACTTTCCCCTGCTTCTTTTCGTCTTATTGACGCTACGCCACATTTTGGATAATTAGCATGCATCCTTCCTTCCTTCCTTTAAAGAACTGACTGATTCAACAGTACTGTAGCGGCGGGACCGAAAAAGCTGTAGAATAACTCTTCTGCATGAGGCAAAAGCTAAATTAAAACCCAAACTCCCTGCCAAGGAAGTGCAGCGAGAGAGAGAGAGACACTGAGAAAGGCAACATGCAGCATAAAAACTGGAAATTGGAGGCTTTCTATTTTTATGTAGAGCATTTTATGGCCTCCAGATTTGGAATGTAACACCTCCCAGCCGCCTACGCCTGGATAGTACTCAACTAGCTAGAGAGCAACGCATGAACACAGCTGTCTCCAGATAACACTGCTCCACACACACACACACACTAGTACAAAGATGAGCCTCTCTGAAAGGATAAACAATGATAGAGGGGAAACCAAACAGCGCAAGGAACTCGCAAGAGAGTGCAGAGATTCAGAAGCCACTGCATGCATGCGCACGCATACACACACACAAACTTTTCCAACATACCAGAAACCAGTCTGGAGTTCAGACTCTATTGAAGCCTAACAGAAAGAGAAATCTCACCATACCACCCAAACTGCAACGTCACCTGTGCTCCCTGTGCTACTAACCCCAAAATGAAAAACAGTCCTTAGTCACATCCTACAAGGCTTTCCTGTGGTAGGACAGGATTAAGTAAACAACATTAGAGAGACTTGCTCTTCTAATCTTGAACTGGACTGCCTAAGAGCTTAGCCCATATGAACCGTGACTCACCATCCTTGATATGCAGCGTTTTACCACAGTTAAGGGGCATTTCTGGAAGTTACGCCTCAGTAAAACCAATACTTATGGCACAAGTTACTATGAAAACATCTGGTTAAAGCAAGATGCTCAGTTTGAGTTTTAGCGTCATCACCGCACCACATGTTTGGAAGGTGAGTCAGTCGTGGGTGAGACTAAAAACAACCTCAACGTTGTCCAGGTAAGGAGAGGTTTTGCACTGGATTGCCTCATCTAACAAAAACACATACAAAAAACTTTAGTATTGTAGTGAGGCCAGACCTCTTATGTCATGGAAAAGTCCACTAAACAGTTTACAGAGAAGCAGTGCTTGAAACACACACACACACACACACAAACTAAGGCCAAGAACTTCTCTGGCTACCTTACTTTCTGTATAACTAGTATCTAATCAAACTTTCCTTTTTAAAAGCAGCAAATACACCTATATTCATCACCTCTGATTTTACAGTTTTTCATCCTGTATGCCTAAGTCCAGCAGCTGATTCCAGTGAGCTAATGGTTGGCTATAGCCAAATAGCTTGACTGTATAAGTCCCATCTTTACTGCTGTCCTGGGAGCAGCCCTGGGATTCTCATCATCACCCTCCCTGACCTACATTCACAGATAGTCTAGACCATTGAGCTCACAAGGATTAGTGCTGGTGCTCTTTTTAATGGTACTGCACAGCTGGCTTGTAACATTAGGTAGAATAAACAGAGTAGAAATCTAAAATAAACACAACACAACATTATAAACATATAATATAAAATAAGTATAATATAAATTAAGATTCATGTTACACTGCAAATTTCACAGGGCCCTTTGTTTGCTGCTGTGTTTGTGGGATCCAGTGTGGTAATTTTGTGTGTGTGCATGCATGTCTGTGCCTCTCAGAAAGACTGTGAGTTTGTTGTGAGAAGAAGCTAACCGGAAACAACAGCTGTCAACAGACAAAATCAAAAAGCTACAGTAAGAATTTCAGAAGGAACATAGTACAGCAATCCTCAACTGATTTCACCACAGTTAAGTCAGCGCCAAATCAAGCCTAAACTCAGAATGACTGTTGCTATCATACAGTTACTGGATTAAGAAAGACAGGCCTTGCTGAAACCAGTTGCCTCCAAATCTGACATCAAAAACAAAGAAAGTCAAGTGGCACTTTTACAAAAACAAAACAAAACAAAACACTGATTTTATGGGCTTAATTACCTCTTCAAGTAGCTCACTCCAGTAAAAACAATTAGCCTAGCCTAACCCTGGGTAATATCTTGATAAAAGTGAGTTAGCTTGGAAATCAAAACCAGACAGCATGTTGAAAGGAGCAGAGCAGGTACTCACTCTCTGTGGGTCTGGCTGTTGGGGTCTCTGTGACGGGGGACTGCATCCTCTCCACCCTGGGCTCCGCCAGGGTGGGCAGGGGAGCGCTGGGTGCTGGAGGTGGGTGGCTGTTGTTTTCCACCACCCTGCCTGGCACCGAGCCATCTGGCTGTCTGAAGACGGGCATCTCTGGCCTCCTGTTGGCCACCTCCACGGGGCTAAGGCTGGGGGATGTGGACTCTGCTCTTCTCTGAGGGGGCTCTGGGATCCTAGAGGACAGGCCCGAAGCCGGCTGGGAGTCCATCCTCCTGGGAGGCGCAGGGGGTTCGTGGGGCCGTGACATGGTGAGCTCTGCCCGTCTGTTTGTGGAGCTTGAGAGGGGGGTGGACGAGCTGTCTAGGGGGGTACTCCGACTACTCAGGCTGACCTCAGGCCGCTTGAGGCCAAAGCGGGCGATACCGGCGCTGGGCGAGCTGTCAATTTGCTTGGAGGAGACCTCAATGGAGATTTCTGTGCGGCGGGAAGAGGCAGTCTCTGGGTTGCGACCCCCTGACAGCTCAATGCGCCTCATGCCAGTCTTGGGGGAGCGGAGATTGGAGGACTCGGAGGGGGAGGTTCTAGACGAGGAGTAGTCAGAGTTGCGGGAGCTCAGGTCGTAGCTCCGCTGGCTGGATGTGGAGGAAGTGGATGAGCGGAGAGGGTTGGTAGTCCGGCGGGTCAGGGGCGAGGGATGTGTGGACGAATCTGCCTCCTCCACCTCAAACGACCGTTTCAGCGCTGGAAAACACAAGGCAATTGTTGTTAGTCAAAAAACAGCACATTTTCTAGGTCTCTTCTGAGGTTTCATAGATTTTTCTCCCCAATATAATTCATTGTCATAAACAATGCTCATTGTCAGGGACAGTCACTTACATAGGAAAGGGTGGAGAGTGAGCATTAACACCTATTTGATTGCTAACCAAGATGGTTGTGTAGCAGCAAAATCAAATACTACCATTAGACACTGAAGTTGCAAGGTAATGTTAGTTGTATGAAGAAATGGGTGTCAGGAGAAAAACAGTCACCCCGGCACCTGGTAGAAAGTCAGTATTATCAGGTTACAAATAAAGGTGACATTTTAAGAGTAGTACTACATATCACAACTCTCACAAAACTGACTGACAGGGCAGACTCAAATGCCTACATACTACAAACAATTTTTTCCCGCATCTCTTCCTGAAGAAACCTAACAGGTCTTTCATTCATTTATATTCATTTATATTCTTAGCACAATGAGCATCATTCACAAACCTTGTCAAGCAGTTTGAAGGTAGCTAGCGTTAGTAGTAGGCTAAAAGTTGTAACACCACTTTCCCCATCACTGTCAGCATATACAAAATGTCGTTCAATCTAATAACCTTACCCGACTTAACTCGCTTCACATAGCTTGACAGCATAGCGTTTCCAATTCAAAGTTCCTTCGATGAAAAAACACCAAGCAGGTCACAAAATATAGGTTACCACACCTAGCTAGCGACCTTTTCAGTCAACCGAAATACAACCAGGCTGCTTCGCACTCCTGAACCGTTGGTGACAAAGTAGCTGTAAAATAACAGTTACCGTCAGCAGTGCCACTGTAAAATGAAGATACAAGTAGCTGGGAAGAGTTGGAGAGGAAAATATCTATATTTAATCCGTTGTCTACCAGCATAAAAGGTGAAGCGGGCATCTGAAGTCACCTTCCACAGGACCATTAACCTAGCCTGCTTGAGCGCTTCTAATTGGTCACGTGACCCTGTAGTTATTAAACGTAACCTTTTGATCTTGACTAAAATAGGTAAATAAATAGGTTTGGCCCCTAACCCTGCTGGTTTGATGGAATAGGCCTACTGCTTTCTGGGGGGCTTAAATATAGACTGTAGCTATTTTTTACATTACTTTGTTTCTTTTATATGGCTTTGACGACACTGTTGCAGGCAATATTGGTCTGCAGCAAAAGCTATGTTTGATGCTTTCAATGGGACTAACCCTATTAGAAAAAGTTAAAATAATTTGATTAAAAATAGCTTTAGAATTATAGCTATGTAAACATAAAGTGATAAGTACAAATTCCTTCAAATAAATGTCTAAATCTGACAAATAACCCCAGATTGACAGCATTCCCACACTATCCGAACCTCTCCCTCCAGATGCCAGGAAGCCTGCCAGGTCATTCCATATCACTCCACCAGCCTGCGTTTGGGCTCATTGTTTCTAGTTGTTATTGTTGTGAGATAAACGCCTTTACTCTGGCCGTGGTTAGCTCCGTGTCAGATGTGAGGGTGACACCTGGCTCACCTCAGCTCGGCCCAGATCAGAGGAGCTCCAGGCCCTGGAGCAACAATGCCGCTGTCCCAAATAAACAGCCCAGCCAGAGCAGGCGTCTGGCCTGCTTCAAGGGTGACGAGCCAGGCACCAGCATGGGGGAAGACCCTCTTCCTGGAACTCACTGTTTTCACACACTTGGTATGTTTCAGCAGGTTTTTGTGCCTGATACCAGAGAGGTTGTCGAGTTGTTAGCGGCTGCATGATAACTCATAGTACTCTTTGGGTGTGATGTGTAAGATTTCACTTTTAAAAAAAAAATGGGAGGGGGGGAGATCCAAATCAGTGAGATTCACCTCTCCTCCCTTTGTAAAGGTTTGATTGTAGGTGGAGAAACCATCAGGTCAAGCCAGATTAGCTTCACTTGGTCTGAACTTTTTCTAAACTTCCATATGATTATGGCAGTTCTGCTTGGACAGTGGTTACAGACAAGTCTGAATTCCAGGTCTGTCAGCGCCTCAGGTCCCCTAGACCTTCGTTCCTAGACAATGGAGGGTTTTATCCTGGTGTTCGCTGGATGGGCAGCTGGCACTGGGCCAGAGAGGTGAGGGAGGAAGGTGATAGATAACTGGCACAAACAGAGACCGAGCTTCCTCACAGGAGGTGAAAGGGTAATTGTAATTGCCAGAGGCCGCTAATGGTGAACATGATCAATAGTCTGCAACATTGATTACTGTTGAAATGCAACCTGACTGTGAATACACATAGCTTAATATGCATCATCCATTAAAATTATGTTTATTATCACCAGGAGAGTAGCGCAATCAGTCGGGATTTGTACAGAGTTGCACAAAAGAGAGGCGCAATCAATCAAACAATGTACTTAAAGTTACACAACCTAAAGAATTTGATAAGGGAAGATAAACCAGGTGCAAATCCTTATGAATATGTCTGACATTGCAACTCTGTTATATGTCGTTCCTCTCAGCTTTAAGGATTACCTTGCTACACAGGCTCTCCTCCTGTAGCCTCTTGCCTCTATCACACTACCAGAGTTAGGGCTTCCATTCCTACTGGGGCAACAAAAACACATCATGCACTCATGGTACTGTAAGGCGCTTTAGATAAAAGTATCCATCAAATGGCATATGTTATGAAGATGGCTGACTTCTTTGTCACAGGGAGAATGCAACAGTGATGTCTATGGAAGAGATTTTGGGAGGTCTGTCCACACTCTCCTTTTGCACTTTGCATGTAAAGTCCTGTTGTGCCAGCATGTACTGTGGAACTCTGGACCTATGTCAGCAAGACAAAATCCTGTCCATTTATTATATGTGGCAATTAAAGTGACTCTGATTCTTAGATCCCTTTTTTGGCATTTCTTCAGTGTATAGTGGAGAATGACAGGAAAGATGGGAAAGAGAAAGATGGTGACATGCAGAAAAGGCTGTGAGTCTGACAAAGGCTGTGAGTTTGACAATCTGAGTCAGAACTCAGATTGTCAAAAGTATGTTGTAGACCCACAGAGCCACCAGGAAACTCATCACAGATCTTTTCTACATCTGACAATGAGCTCTTTGTGTTGCTCACATGGCATAATGTAATTTGAGCACAACTGGCCATGAAATTATCTTTGACTGGAAGACAGGGTATTCCACTGTTATTTGAATACAGGAAATAAGTACAGGAATGAGATACCAGTCACAATGAGGTCATATGTAAAATTCATTGCATGTGGTGGTAAAGGCTGGAAATAAAAAAATAATAAAAAGGCATGAGCAATGCTTTGGAATGCTCGCTACCAGCGAGACGTTCAATGACAGTAAAGGAAGGCAATGTGCCACAAATGAACCGGCTAATTTACTTAGAGTATTTTCCTTATCTAAGAATGGAGCGATTGCTTTATCCTGCCTCCCATGCAAATTACTTGCACTATTCATGGAGCTTTTAATGGCAAAACCTTGAGTGGTGAAAGCAAGCAGCAAAAGCATATTCAAAGTGTCGTGGCCCCCTCGAAACAGATAGTGTGTGATTGTGATTTTGATATAATGATCTGTTTGGCTAGGATTATGCTAACTGTGTGGTGTGTGTCTGTTCTGTGGTGACAGAAACCCCAACACAGTGAAGGCCTCACAGACACACTGGAGACAGAGGCCCGTCAGCTGCGTGTCTCTCTCTCTGTATGTGTGTGTGTGTCTGAACAGTACACTAAGGCAAACATAGTCTGCTCTCCCCTGGTTGGAGCCAAACAGACAGAGTCTCTAACACAGTTCTCTGCCACAGACCCCTTAAATCAGCACTCTGTTCCTGTCATACCATACTGCATCATGGGATCTGTGTGTGCCGGCGGTGGTGGTATGTGTGTGTGTGTGTGTGTGTGTGTGTGTGTTGGGGTGGATGGCGGGGCCTCCCACCAATATGGGTCTCGCTGGGTATTTATGTATACAAGAAGGCATATTTACTTGCCTATGTTTATGCCCAAGTCAGTGTCTATGTGCCTGTATGCTTATGTATGACTATGAACTGCATGTATGTTTGTTTTTGCATGCCTGTGTGTGTGTATGTTGTGTTTTCAAGGACAAAGCTGTACATGTGTGCTTGTGTGTGTGTGTGTGTGTTATCAAGGACAAAGCCATTTGATGTCTCCAAGCTGCTGTATGCTGCTGCTCTGAGGAGATAGCAGTGATCACAGGCCTCCCAACCAAGCCTAGATAGTAATAATGAGCACCAATGTGAACCAAATGTCAACTCTCCTTCTCTTTTATTCACATCCCTATCTCTCTCTCTCTTAGCCTCCCTCCCTCTCTTTTCTTAGCATTCAACCTGGAAATGACACACAAACAATCTGCTTTGAAGATACAACTCCATTAATCTTGTGACTCCATTCTGAACGATCTAAACTTTCCTTCATACTGAGCTGCCAAATAAGGAAGGCGATGCAGCCAAGCATGATGCTTTTCAACCAAGAGTCATTCAGACATGGCGTTAAAGATTAATACTGCTGAATCCATGTTATCCATATTGCATCCAATATGGCTGAGCTGCCGGAAAATCACATGATGTTGCTGCTCTGTTCTCTAATGTAGCATGGAGAGGATGAGCACCACATGGACATTCTCTATGCCTCTCTGAGCATAACAGTGGATGAGTGTGAGGGGTCAACTAGATGTAGCACAGGCTTTTGTTGAAAAGACAACTGAGAGTTATTGTGCATTCATGTGCTATCAGATATCTCAGAAAAATGGATGAGTAAGTTGGAAACTCAGAAAATCTTGATGCAAGTGCGAGTTATGATGCAATGGTCACCTTTAACCTTTTCAACAAGGTAAAAAGATAAAGTTTTGTGTCAGTCAGCAGTAAGAAAACACATATCCGTGCAACTTTATTGCAAGTTCGTAGTTAGCCAGACTAACTTAACTTTGTTTGGAAGTTTATCAAATTAGCTTGTTAAGCTGCAGGACGTCCATGTTTGTTTATTGTATGTGTTCCGGGTTTGATTTCCCAACAAAATAGCACAAGAATGCAGCTCTGTTTAGCAGCCAACTTGGAAGTCCCGGATGTCCGACCTTCCCACAAGCACATGAACACACGATTACTGTAAGCAGGAATCTTGATAACTCATACTACTATAACTATACTTAAATTGTTGCCAAGTGCTAAGTGGCCTACAGTAGTCTAATACTTTGTAACTATAGCTCTCACAATAAGAGCCATCATGCTACTGCACCTGATTATGGGTACATGTACCTGATTATGTGTTTGAGGCTAAGTTTTTACATAAACTGTGGTGGCCTTGTCATCCTGGTTCACATCTGTGGGTGGCATTTTGTTGAATGAACTTTGAAGGTTGACACAGGTTGACACATGTGAGAAGCACTCACACCTGAAGTCACTCACACTCGGCCTCTCTCTGAAAACAAGGTTCGGCAATTCACCACAGTAGCCTGTTGTACTTGTCAAAATGTGCTTTGGACCTCCACACTGGCACAAGAACATTCAGCCCCTGAAAAGTCCGATTCCCTCTCCACGAGGTGTCTATTAAAGTTGTCAAACACACTTTCCATCCCCTGCAGAAAGAAAAGTTCCTACTCAACCTACAAAAGAAAATCTTTCATCGCAGGCTAGTTGTTTTTAGCCATAGCATGGGGCTTGGTGATAACTCTGGGGTCTTGGCTGGGGTTGGCATCGGTGTGGGTTTCACTCCACGTGTCCAACAGGGAGAATAACAGCTAGGAGCGGCTAAAAGCTGACAAAGACCTGCTGTGTTCTCTGTAACTCAGAGTGACCCCCAGAGCTACCTAACAGCACTAATGCTATTGGCGTCATTAGCAGGAAACCTGTGCTAGCTGGTGAGTATCTAGCAGCCTGATAACGCTGATAAGGATGGAGACGCCTGGGACGGCTATCATCAGCCTCTGTCAGGACACACTTCCTCCCTCTAACACACAAGTTCTGTCAGTGATGCTACTCTGCAGAGTGTGTGTCACAAGACTGAGTTTTCAGACCAATAACACAGTGTCCCTGCAGCTAAACTGTACCAACTTGATGCTCATTCTAGTTCCATTTATGAAATGGTCCCCCAAAGGCTCAGCAACTTTCCTAGAATTGGGCTCCCAAAACCACTTAACAATGTTGCTTGTGCCGTCACTATGTTCCAAGAATAACCTCTCAGTAGCACAGTTTGAATGCAAGTTGGGTTGTGGAGCACCAACTAACTCAAGGGGGTCCTGAAAAAATACAAAGCCACAGCTAAGTGGCAGTTGGCTTATAATGGCGGTTTTCTCTTTGAAAGGTGTTTGCGTTTCCGACCACGATCCCTCGCCAAACTTCTCGCCGGTACTATTAAAGAGTTCTTTCCAATAAAACAAGGTGTGTCCTCTAATTCAGTAGTCATTGTCGAACTTGCTCTGCAGAGATTAAAGAGCACTCAGTGTGGAATATCCATATGAAGCCTGGTGGCAAACCGGAATAACATAAGTCTGAAAGATGTCAAAGGGATAAATGTTCAATATTTCTGTTGCCTTTTTCTGAATCTTCTGCACACCACAGAGTAAAATTACAAATTACCATGTCAAAGAAACACCTCAAAACATTTAATACACATGTAATAGTCAACATATATCTTTTCCAGCCAATAGGAGCTCTGCATTAGCATGATGAATCTTTAATCTTCAATATGTTCTATTCACTGTATTTTATCTATAACCTATTCTTTGTTGCTGCAAAGACCCGATTTCCCCTCGGGAGGATTAAGGTTTTATTCTATCTTATCGTTGAGTGTCTAAACTATAAGACTGCAGAGTGCCATGCAGGCCGGGCCTCATTCAGCCCTGTAAAGAGAAGCCCGGCTGTGCTCAGATCCACTCCTCCTCTGTCCGCCCCGACGTTTTCACCCACCACAGAAATCTACTCCTTCTGTGGAATTTCCTCTCACTGGACCAGCGAATGCCCTCAACATGCAGCTTGGAGATAAAGAGAGAGAGAGAGAGGGAGAGAGAGATAAAAAGAGAGCAGTAGAGTTGTAATAGTTGTCATAGTAGCAGCAGTAGTAGCGAAGAGACATTCTCACTGTCAATGCTTGAAATAGGAACCACTATAAGCAAATTCTCTGGATCAAGGGATATCAAAATGTAGCTCTGGTATCTTTACATTGCCTGCAATAACTCAATAATATGAGTTTCCCAGAGCCTCAGAGCTAGAAAACCTCAAAGAAAACACAAGAGCCTTTTTTTAAGAGAACAAACTCCTATCAAGAGACTGTAAAAAATGATACTGTGTGCGCGTGTGTGTGTGTGTGTGTGTGTGTGTGCAAGTCATCCTACTTAGCGGAAGGCCCAGTGGCCCGGTCAATGATGTGTGTCAGTTTGTCAGGATGAGGTCACAGCTTAGGTCATCAGTCTCATGGGCGCTCTCTGTTACTCTCTATCTCTCTCTCTCTCACACACACACACACACACACACACACACACACACACACATACACATACACATACACACAGCTTTGTCACTGGCTGATAGATGGGGTGATCAGCACACTCAGTATCTAACAATGGTGACATGGAAGACACAGACACACACTGTCGCGTGAATTTACCGTATGGCTGGCCCCAGTGGGAGTCACACCCCTGCTGTAGCCCTAGCAGCGTCTGTGCCATGCTGTACTCACTGAGCCACGCAGAGCCACATATATAAGGTATTACCACACACAGTCAAGCCAGGAGTCGCACACACCATTGGCAATCACAACAGTAGCCCATTATGTTGGTGTTACACATGGGTGAGGGAGCTCTAAAAGCATGACTTCACGCCACATGGTTAAAACACACTTCTTCACCCCTGATGCCTCTCTTTTTCTGAATGCTGCTTATCTTTCTGCTCTGTTTCAGAACTACAGGGAGAGAGAGAGAGAAAGAGAGAGATACAGAGAGAGAGAGAGAGAGATTCACAGTACATACCACAAGCTAACTGGTGTTGACAGAGGAGCAGCTACGGACAAGTGCGGATGCGTCCCTAATGGCTATGGGAGACAGGAGACAGACAGACAGACAGACAGACATACCCCCCACCCCCCACTCCACTCCCCCTCCCCAAGCCAGGGGAGAGGATGGACGAGGCGCTGAGAGAGGAAAAGGGGAAGCGCAGCCGGAGGAGGAGGAAGAAGAGAGGGAGGAGAGGGATGACAGGGGGAATCCGTACGCCAGCGGCAGGGAGATGAAAAGGAAAAGCGAAGGAGGGAGGGGAGGAACAGGGAGGGGGGGGGGGGGGTTGCCAGGTGTTCGGTGTTCCCCTCACAGCCGTATGGTCAGTTGCCGTCTCCTGAGTGCATACCCCCCCCCCCCCCCCCATGTGGTCTTCCTATGACGCAGACTCCCTTAAAGAGTTGCTAAATCAATTGCACACTGTCCTCTGAATGCACGGCCTGTGTCTTCCACACAGAGACACACAACTCACACATACGATAGCCACATGACCCACACCTCACACACACACACACACACACACACTCAAAGCGTGCATCTCAACAAAGTTAAAGAGGCGTAAAAAGACAGAATTTTAGCACGATTTCCCTCTCCAAACACCACAGCCCGCCACAGACGTCAACGAACCCTTCACACTCTCCATTTTCCAAATCCGCTCGGTTCCAATCAAACATGTGGAAGCGATCTATAGTGTCCTCATGGCCGGGTTAAAGACTGCTTCACGCCACAGAGTGACAAGGAGAAGAAAAACTGGAGCAGGAGAGTGAAAGAGAGAAAGAAACTAACCTTCAAAGTCTGATATGATCCCTTCCAAGTGAGCGTTGACAGTGGAATCAGACATTTTGGGGAGCAAGTGTGTGTGTGTGTGTGTGTGTGTATGTGAGAGAAAGGAAGCAGGGTTCCCTTTCCCCAGCAAGGCAAAGTCTTCCTTAGGCGCAGTCCCGCTTTAAACAAATCCCAAATTAGGAGCCCGTGCAAGAGAGAGGAGGGGAGGGGGGGAAAAAACGAGAGTAGCGGCTCACTGATCCAAGTCCACGGCTCTCTCCTCTCTCTCTCTCTCTCTCTCTTTCTAGCTCTCTCTGTCTCTCCTCCCTTTCCCTCTTTCTCTGACTTTCTCTCTTTCTTAAAGCAGCAACTTATTTTTCTCTTCTCCTCCTCCTCCTCCACTTCCAGAGCTTCAGAGCTTGGAATGAGCGAGCGATGACAACCCCCCACCCTCTCTCTCTCTCTCTCTCTCTCTCTCAGTTTTCTATCTTCCCTCCCCCCTCTCCTTCCCTCCATTCCTCCCTCCCTCTCTACAGCCGTCCTCTCAGAGTGGTTTCTTTCTGTGAAAACTCTCATTTTTGACTGGGCTGGTGAGGATCCATCAAACTTGAAGACACTCAAAAACACTTACTCTAAGTCACATGGCTCACACACCCATGGCAACTGACCAAATAGACAGAATACTTACTATTGAAACATATTCAAGCCTTATTATGTGGGATTATGGCAACATCAGCATCCCATCTTACATATAAGCACATGAATGCATACATAAGCCCCCCCCCCCCCCCCCCCCCCCACATACACACACACACACACACCCATAACCATCCCTCTGCATAAACACACACACCACCATACACACACACTACACTCAAAGACACAGACATATCTCCAACTAAGCCTTGTCAGTATCTGATATCTGATGTCAGATAGAGTGGATAAGATAGATAAATCCAGAGTGGAGACAGAATCATATTATGGACTAATATGGTCAGTACAGGCTCATGCAGGCAGTTGGTAGATTGTCAGATACGTACGGTCAGTCGGACTGGAGGCAGACATCAATAAATAAGTTGCCTAATGACTTAATGGCCATGTGAATGAGCCTCTGTGTGTGGGGTGGAGGGGGAAGGGTGGACAGGGGCGTTGGTCAGTGTGTGTGTGTGTGTGTGTGTGTGTGTGTGTGTGTGCTTGAGAGAGAGAGAGAGAAGTAGGGAGGAGGAGTGTGTGTGTGTGTGTAGATTCTTTTCTCCCATGAATGCATGGCAAGAATACAGCAAGGAAGATCATGTACAGTTGAGCATGCGTACAATTCGCGGCTTGTCTTCTCTTTGTAAAGACGATGATCTACACTTACTTGTTATCAAAGCAGTGCTTACCAATTCAAAGAAACTGCTTGCCTAAAATCTCTTCCATTCAAACCCTGAGTGAAGACTGGAGTTACCTAATCATCCAATAGACAGCGAGATCACGCCCTGAGGCGACCAATCCCGCTCTCCCAGCCACAGAGGAGACAGGCCAATGGGGATGAAGCACTGCTTCTGACCTCCGGGCTGAAATTAACTATTCATCAATGTCCAGACAGCTAGCACTGACAGTAGCTAGCCGTCAGTGTGTGTGTGTGTGTGTGTGTGTGTGAGTGATAGGGCACCCTCCTCTCAAAAGGCTCATAACTCTCTTTCAAACTGCAAAGCAAGACTGTTTCCAGAGGGAAGGGAAGCCAAGGGAGGCAAAAAGGAGGAGAGAGATGAAATGAAAAATGGATAAATAGACAGATATGAAAAATCACTCCAATTTTGATTTACACTGTAATAAATTATTCAGAATGAAAAGCGACAGAAATATTCTACAATCTCCTCGACAGTCGCTATCCCGTGTGTGTGTTGTTATGATAAACTGTGTGGAAGTGAAATCTCACATGTTTGGCAAGCTTCCTGCCAATTTGTTGCTTACGTTGGAATCTAAGTTTGCGTCCTACATTGATTTAGGCGCATTTACCCCACATAAACACAGATGTGCGCGCGTGCAGAAACACGCACACACACACACACACACACCACAGACACACACAGACACCACAGACACACACACACAAGCACACAAAGATCTAAAACAAATAGGAGGCTTTACTGTACCAAGACCTGCAGCCTGGGATCAATCATACACAACATTTACCCACCACTGAAGCATGCAAAGTACGTCACCAAGGATACGTGTGTGTGTGTGCACATTTGTGTTAGGGGTGACCAGATTTTCCAAATTGAAAAACAGGACACAATGTTGTTTCTTGTTTGCTAGTGGGATTGAAGGTATGAGTGATCCGGACCGCATGGGATTTGTCTTTTTAAGTTCTGAAAACATGTAACAGTCAATGAACATTTCTAACTGCCATGAAAACTGGACAAACGCCTGGACTTATGTTGAAAACCAGGATATGTGAAAACAGCTGCCAGGAACATGGGATACTAAGCTTGAAATGGGCCTGGGTCTGGTCACCCTATCTGAACTTTTATATGTGTGTAATATGTTTGTGTGTGTGTGGTGTGTATACATGCATCATTTTGTGGTCCCTGTGGAAAAAATATTTCCCTGTAGATAAGATGAAGACATACATATACTACTATAAGAGCGTATACTTAAATATGTGTGTTATTTACAGCTGACACATCAGCCCCACAACATCTGACATTGTGTCACTCCCTCCACCAGAGGTCAGCGTTGCACCTGTAAATAAAACCTGTTGCTACGGGCAACAGTGGTAGTGGTAGTGGTGTCTCCAGCGTACAGTAATGCGATCTGGAAACAGATAGGGGATGGAAACACGGGGAGAATCCTGCTCTGGACACACCCTCAACCCACACACTGCGTCCTGCCAACCGCATGTGTCTGACATTCCTCCACTCCCTGGCACACACACACACACACATACATACACACACACACACACACACACACACACAAACACACACACAATCCACCCAAACATATGTACAAACCCGCATGTGCGCACACAAACACATACACACAACAAATATGTGTATAGCAGATGCGTGCAAAAATACTGTGCACACATGCATACACACATGCAGGCACATACACAGGCACAGAAGTACATACATAGGCAAGTTTTCAACGCCCCCATACCCCCGCCACCAAACACATGCACACACACACATGCGCACACGCACACACATAAGCACACTTCCTTTGACCGCATATCCTTTCAAGCCCCAGCATGCCCAGCCGACTCTAATCCAATCTCCTATAACAACTGTCACACTGAGAGAAGACTAGAATGTTTTCCTCCCTGATTTGTCGAGGAGCTCCATTCATATCATAGTGATCATAACGCCGGGAATACAGTCGCACTTACGAAAACAGCTGCATTCCTATGCCATTAGCAGAACATTAAATACAGATACATGCCTTACATAGATAATACCCTAGGCCTGTGTTATGAGAAGGAACTGGTGCTAAAGGTATTGTAGGGTCATGACGGTTGCATATATCAACACTGATATCTTGAGCTGCTCACAATGTGGATTACATTACACTGTTGCCTCTTAGGTGAAATTCTGTTTATCCCTGTTTCATGGATACCTGAAAACAATTTACTGCCTTCCTCAAGCCCGAAGGGAGGGGAACTCGCTAAAAAACATCTTCCTCTTTGCAATGGCTGATGATAATGAAATCCAGCATTTGTCTAACAGTATAAAGACATGCATTATATATGAAGGGTGGATTCAGCAAGGAGAAGAGAAAGAGTTTTTATGGGACATTTTGCAGATGCTCTGGTTATTATGATTATTCTCAAATTAGTTTTGACAGTGTGGTATAATTGCTGTAAACAAACGAGGCCATTACTGAGAAATTCAGCTAATTTTATCAAATCCTCCATCACAGCCAATGGAGAGAACTAATCTGTTGGGGCCTCTACTGTACATTAGTGTGTTTGAATAAGCAGCTGCACGCTTCCAGTCGGTGTTATGTTGCACTGCAGCACACAGATGAAGAGGGACAGAGACAGCCGCCTACTGCTTAAAGAAAGCCAGGCCGTGGCTGTGAAGGGGATCCTGCCCTAGAGCTGGAAAATGAGAGGAGTGGAGTGGGAGGAGAAGAGGAGGAGGAGAAGAAGAAGAGGAAGACTTCTATAAACGGATGCCAGGCAGGCATGGCTGTTGCTAGGGCACTGCCAGGGCAGCGACAGGTTGTGAATGTCAGTGTGTAGATCGACCTACACACACACACACACACACACACACACACACACTCACACACACATCCGCAGGCCCCGGCGCCAGTCTGTCCCCTCCTCTCCGGCCGGGCCTGTGCCCCGCTGATGCCAGTGGACCGAAGTCCTGGGATCTCTGGAATCTGAGACGCAGCTCCAGGAAATATTTTAACGATAATTAAATCCACACTGGGCACAAGGATGCAGATACACCTGAACTGTTTTATTCAGACTATACTGCTGCTGCTGCTGTTACTACTACTACTACTACTACTTATAATAATAATAATATTACTTTTCAAAAAACATGGTTTACAAAAACTGTACAGAGCAACAAAAGACACTAGATAACAATGAGGCACTCAGACAGTGCAAACCTCCCCCATTGCTAAAAAATTTGCTGTTACTCCCAAAGACATCATTCCTATCACTGAAATTTTAAGTTAAATTGATTTCTTGACCCAGCAAACATAAGCTTGGGATTTGGAATCAAGTCTCTATCCAAGTATCTATCCATTAGTTTCATAGTTACTGCCAAAAAACTGCAATTACTGTACCAGCGGTGTCCTGGTGGCTCAGTGGTCTAAGGCGCATACCATGTGACCACAATGTCCTGGGTTTTAATCTGGTCTAGGGCCTTTGTCGCATGCAGTCCCCCTTTCTCTCCGAATCTTCCCTGTTTCTCTCTACTTTCAACAATCTAATAAAGCCAAAAAAAAAAATCTTAAAAATAATTGCCTGACGGCGGAAATCCCACATCACCACCAAAATGTAATTTATTGAATCTAGTCTGTCGACCAAATTTCGTGGAAATCCATTCAGAAGTTCTTGACATCCTGCTGGCAGACAGGTAAACAAAATAAGAAAGAGGAGCAAAAACAAATTATATTACATGAATGAGATTACATGGAAATTAGTCAATAATAAATGAGTCAGTAATTCTAAGAACTGCTACATAGAGTATGGGTTTTCAAGAAGTGATCTAAAAGACTGAACTGATTCATCTAGCCTACGCTCCTCCAGAGCAAGTTGTTCCACAGTATAGGAGACCTGATGGAAAAAAAATGAGTTTATTATCATAGAGTAATTACACTGTACTATATCACTATGCCTGCTGATATTTGTGTGTCATTGACAATGTGATGAATCCCCTTGTCATTCTATCCGTATGTCAGTTATTTCATATGCGACACACATGGCAAGCTTCACCAGGCTTAGATGGTATTGATTTCTTTGTTCGCCTTTGTCAGTACCAGCTAAAGAGGAAACCCAGCTTCCTGTTGAGCTCATACTGACACAACAAAGACTTGGCTGCCCTCAACACATGAGTCAGGCTTTATCAAATAGGCCATCTGGAAGAGGTAGAGCTGTGTGTGTGTCTGTGTCTGTGTGTTGTCTTTGATTGTGTGTGTGCATTTGTACATGAGCGTACATTTTGGAGGTGACTAGCTGGGTTACCACGGCTCTGTTTACATGGCAACACCATAATAAGCAGCTCTACCTGGCTTGGGACTTCAGAGGGGGGGAAAGGAGAGGAGAGATGGAAGGACAAGACAGGCAGAAGAGGAGGGGAAAGGAGGAGGGTAGAGGTAGAGAGAGAGGGGGGAGACAGAAAGGTGTGCCAGTTCTCTACCCAGGTAGAGAGAGAGATCTCGTTGTTTTGATGGAAACTAAAAGTAACGGTAAGATTTCCCCTTCTTGTGCGTGTGTGTAAGAGAGAGAGAGAGAGAGAGAGAGAGAGACAGAGAGACAGAGAGGCACAGAAAGAGACTAGCATTAGCATGACTAATGGAATCAGCAGCTCTGGTAGTGTAAACATAACCAGAAGGGCCTGGCTCTCAGCACAGTACTGTGCTTTCAGCAGACTATGGGAACGACTGGTGAGAGGAAGCACTGCACTGAGGATCACTGACGGTCCAATATGTTCAGGGAAGCTCGCAAACAAAGAAAACTGAACGTTCGCTCGCACAGTAATGCTCGAACATGTGCACACGCACACACTCAGTCTAATAGCTATAGCACCGTTTGGCGAATTGTACTGTATAAACAATATATCAGCTTGAGACTACATTATTCAGTGTTACCCCTCTGGCAGCCCCAGCCCACATAGTGAAGTGGCTTTGTCTAAAGTATATGCACAGCTGTAGTGACAGCAGCTGTCCTTAACCAAATGTTAAACAGCAGCACCCAGCCAGGCCCCGCTCACTTTAATCAAATACAGCACCTGTTGGAAACATGGCTCCTACTGCACTGCACACGGATACACACACACACACATACACACACACACACACACACAGGCGTGCCCCCTCCATTGCTTTTGCGCTCTGGTTTTATTTTGCAATGAAGACTGCCTGTGTGTGTGTGTGTGTGTGTGTGTGTGTGTGGGGGGGGGGGTTCACGTCTGTGTGCATGCGTGTGTGTTCCCTCATGCATAGGATGGAATGGCTTGGTAAATAGAGAGAGCAGCTGTCCTCCAGAGATGGCTCTCAATGGGCCTCTCTCTGTCTCTCTCTCTCGATCTCTCTCTCCCTCTCCCCCCCCCTCTGCTGCTCTCCTCCATGTCTCTCTGCTCAGTAATAACACTGTTCAGCGCGTCAACAGGCCAGCATTATAATCACCATCCTCATTGCCCCCACAGCACACGCATATTGTTCTACTCAGCACATCGCCATGGCAACCCACCCAAAAACACCAATCACGTCCGACCAGGAAGCAACTGGGCCGTGATTTCCCTCAATAAAACGTCTTACTTAAAACCTATAGAGGGTGATCCTCAAAATAAATAGACTGTCACAAGAAAATAAAGACACGAAACATGAAACACCGATCAAAAAACTGGAGTTCTGGAAATCGGCCTTGTGTAAGTGGTCACAGCTGACATAAGGTTGTGTGAGATTACTGCACAGTGGAATTATTCGACTCAGCGCTCCCACCTGGTGGTGAAAATACACATTACACTCACACAACACACATCACAAGCAGGCAACTTCCTACAGGCAGTCAGAAGACTAACATCTTTCACTGTGTGCATGGGAGAAAGGCTTGAGGGTCAGCTATTAGTCATGAGGCTGAGAGGTCAGCGGGGGGCGGCTGTGTGTGTGTGTCACACCCGACGTTCGTCAGCATCATCAGCTGACCTCACTGTGACTGGAATGAATGGGACACATCAGCCGCCTTTTTGTTCCATACACAGTCACCACGGCTTATGGGCAGTTGCTGTTGAGAGAATCGCTGTTGATTCATCCAGGAAGAAAACGGAAAAAAACAGAGAGCCTCGCAAATCAGGATCAGGATCAACACCAGTTTGGGAAGAACATTGTTGCGAAGTGAATTGAATTGATTGTGTTTCAATATGGCCAACGCAGATGAGAGGCTCTCATGATACAAGTCCAGATAACACGGGACAATCTGTTATTTTCATTCTGCGTTACATGGGATATTATGACACGCGAGCCAATAGAGCGTGGGTAATTGATGGGTAGATGTGCTCCCTGATGTGTGCGGTCAAATACGCTGTGACGCTCTCACAGCAGGACACTTCAACTTCTACACTCAGGAGAATAGATGGAGGAGGATTGTGAGATTCTATCCAGTGTGTTACACACTCGTCTTGCCTCTGGTATGAGCTGTACAAACACACACGCGCACACACACACACACACACAGCGCGTGCCTGTAGACATACACACATACACATACTGTACATGCATGCGTGTACATAGATATGTACAAAAATCACATAGACACAATGACACACAGGCATACAAACACAGACAAACAAAAAGGTACAAATGCATACATACTCCCGTACATACATGCACACACACACACACACACACACACGCACACACACACACACACACGTACACAAAACATGTCCTGCTGAAGCCATTACAGCTCCCTGAAGGAAGCACCTGGAGACAAGGGGCCACAGAGAGAGAAAGAGAGAGAGAGAGAGAGAGAGAGAGAGAGAGAGCGAGAGAGAGAAAGAGAGAGAGAGAGAGGGAGGAAGGAGGGTGATACCTCCATCATACACACACTTGTCAGTGATCTCACCTACATCCAGACGTCACACACCATGTAGGTGCTACAAGCTATGCTAGGTCACACACACACACAGTCAGACACACACACACACACACACACACACACAATAACATGCACATGCTACGTGCTGCTACAGCCATTTCGCCATTTCCACTCTGGTTAAGGATATTTTCATGCCAGCATGTGTTTTTACAACACTCACACTAACACTCATAAAAATACCATTAAGAGGCAGACAGCATTGCCTGGCTGATGACTTTAGCATAATGTACAACACACATACACACACACACGGACAAACCCTTATCCATTCATGTATGCACACTGCTGACAGACCTACTTTACAGCGTCCATCGGGGGAAAACAACATCAGAGGGACAGTTTGGAAAAAGTGAGAATGTTTAGTTCCAGAACTGCAGCAGGGCTTTCTCTGTCCTGTGGCTGAAGGAGTGACTGACTGATGGCCGAAGCGGGATCAGAGCCACAAGGGACAAGAGTAGTACTGTTCAAACAGAGCCCTTTCCTGTTTTCACACCAAAGAAGGAACGGGAGAATGTAGACAGAGAGAAAGAAAGACAGAGAGAGAGAGAGAGAGAGAGAGAGAGAGAGAGAGAGAGAGAAATGTCCGGGATTCTAAAAAAAACATAAGTGGCGCTTCTGTGTCACTTCACCACAAAACAGCTTTTTTTTTTCTTCAATGACTTCCCTATTTACATGTAATGAATATGAAGGTAGAGGGATGACAGAGACAAAGAGATGAAGGGTGGAAAGACAGGCAGACAGATAGAGAGACAGAAACGGAGGGGAGACAGTGACTGGCTTACAGACAACGGGACAGATGGGTGTTGGTGGTGGACACACACACACACACACACACACACACACACACCCTGAGAGACAGTAAAAACAGAAAAGCTAGCAAACATTACAGGCGCAAAACAGATAACAGCAGATAACCCAAAACAGGTTAGCCGCTAAGCCGCTACACAAACTCTGCTCAGCTCCCAGCTCTGGCTCCAAACCCCCCAAAAAACACCCAGTCAGCAAACAGGACAGATGAGAGAGTGGAAAATACCATAGAGGAAAAATAGAGGCAGGCTCTCACACACAAAAAAAAAAAGACACTCTATCAAAGCGAAATAGTTGATTGAAGAACCGGAAAACTAGGCTTTCTTTTGTCCTGCAGAAGAAGAGCCTGCTAGTTTGGGAAAGAGAGTTTGTCTTACCTGAGAATTTGTCCCCCTCCATAACCAGATCACTCCCTCCAAAGCCACATGTAGCGTCTGCTCTTTCACTCTCCTCTCTCTCTCTCTCTCTCTCTCTCTCTCTCTCTCTCTCTCTCTCTCTCTCTCTCTCTCTCCCTCTCCCTCCCTCTCCCTCTATCTTTTTTTGGACTTCCCCTTTCTCTCTTCCCTCGCTTGCTCCCTCTCTCTCTCTCCCTCCCTCTATTCCTCTTCGTCCTCTCCTTACTCTCTCTTTCCTTTTGGGCTCTCTGTGCCTCTCTCTCTCTCTCTCTCTCTCTCTCTCTCTCTCTCTCTCTCTCTCTCTCCCTCCCTCTCGCCAGTTTGATTCCTTCAGCCTGTCTTGCTAATGAATTCAGAATTACAACATCCCCATGTGCTGATCATATGTTGCATTTGTTGCTCTCTCTCTCTCTCTCTCTCTCTCTCTCTCTCTCTCACTCTCTCTCTCTCTCTCTCTCTCTCTCTCTCCCTTTCTTCTGATCAGACCATAAGACTGAAGCAGCATTGTATCTTGAAAATAGAAACCCTTAGCAGCGCCATGTGACACAGACAGGCTCCTCCAGACTAAAATAAACTTGTTGGACTTGCTGGACTTGCAAACCCCTCAACTTGCTTATAGTCTCACTAGTGTGTGTGTGTGTGTGTGTGTGTGTGTGTGTGTGTGTGTACTGTAGCCCCCATTCATATGATACAAATACTAATTCTTGTCAAGCTGGTGTGAATGTCAATCACTAATTCCTCACAGAGCTTGTATCTAGGTTTCCCCGCGTTACGTAAATCCCCGTGTTGAATCAGATACGGCTCTGCCTTTGTAAGCGTGTGGAAGGATGATAGCCTGTTGAAATAATACTGAAGTATAAAAACAATACTGGACGGAAGCAAGGGAGGAACTTTATCAAAACACACTTCCCAAAAATGTTTTCAAGGGGTGACCGTTAAATACAGGAGGGATGGAGCAGTTGCTGTATGTGTGTGTGTGTGTGTGTGTTATGATGATCAGTGAAACCCCAGCCCTCGGTCTGAGAGGTGCTTGGCGTAGAGCTTTCTCTGTGTTCAGGAAGCTCAGATGACCTCTGACCTTTGGCACGTCCCTCACACTGCGCTGGGGGTCAGAGGTCACATGGCCAGCGTCTGAGCTCTGATAGAGAGATCAAACACACCCAGAGATGTCAGTCTGCTGCCTTGTGCAACACACACCCCTCCAGTGACCTCACTTATTGCCTGCTGACCTGCGTGTGTTTGTGTGTGTGCCCACGCACATGTATGTGTGTGAGATCATGTGTTTGTAAGAATTTGTCTGTGTATTTTCGCCTACATAGCTGTGTGCGCATGTCTGTGTGTGTGTGTGTGTGTGTGTGTGTGGATCTGTCTGTTCTTTAATTATTAGTTAATCATTAGTCCACTGCCTGAATTTCAACCATTAGATGATGAAATTAAAGCTGCACCTGGCAACTTTGCACGTTGGCGGCCCCAAATGGCAGCGCTGGGTAACTGTTTGAAAAATTTGAACTTCAATACTGAGAAATTATGTAACATCAGTAAACTGTACACAGAACACTCTTGTTTACCAACCTTTGATCACTTTATACCAAATGAGATGCTTCTCTGGATGGAGCGTTCGCTGCTGCGTAGTAACTAACCCTTCGGTGCCATTTGTTTGTTTGTTTGTTTGTCTGTTTGTTTGTCTGTTAGCAGGGTTACGGAAAAACTACTGGCCCGATTTTCATGAAACTTCGTGGAAGGGTGTAGCATGGGCCAAGGAAGAACCCATTACATTTTGGAGCGGATCCGGATCCGACTCACCAACAAGCAATAACAGCACGAACCTTGGCGGAGGTCTGCGCTCTCCGAGTGCCCTTCTAGTTTCATTTGCAAATAGGACAAATCTGCAGGGTCTCAATTAGGGGGGATGAGACGCCTAGAGGCCTTTTCTTCAAAGGCACAACAGGACAAATAAGAGAGAGGGTGCTCCTTTTGAAAATTATTCAAAATTAAAAGAAATTATAGATTGAGTCATATTTATTGTAAATATGACATGATATATAATAATAATATTGATCTCCCAGACCATGGTTCAGCTACAGTGGTGAATCACAGTCTGCTCTCTCTCCACTGCCCTGTCTACTGCTTTAAGAGCAAAGCTGCGGCATGTGGGACTATAGTTTCACCTCAGGTATTCTAATTGGAAAACTGTGACAGATTTGATTTGCATGCAAGTGATTTTAATAAATCAGCCACTAAACTGGAGAAAACTGCGTCCATTAAGTTTTCGCACACAGTCATGATTAGTACGCCTCTTAGTAAGTACGTCTCTGAGTGTGTGTGCAGATCAGTGTGGGCACAATACAGTAAAAAACCGTGTGACTGGTCCAGTCCAATACAGCAGGATCTGCTGACTGCTAGATGGGAATTAACTACACAGAGCTCGACAATAGGGACAGTGTTGGATAGCCACACACATGAGAGAGTGTTTGTGTGTGTGTGTGTGCATGCGCATTTGATAAAAGAAGGCTATAGGCTTTTTCTGTAAAGGCTATACCAGTATATGAGTCTGTGTGTGTGTGTGTGTGTGTGTGTGTGTCTCTGTGCATGTGTGTGTGTGTGTGTGTGCGTGTTTTGAGGTTACAGTAAAACACCCTCCCAAACACCCGCCTGCCTGCTCGTAAATCTGCCCTGCTGGCAGATGCTTTGTGTGGGGCATCTCGCTCCGAATGCCAATGCACATACACACACACACACACACACACACCACACACACACACACACACACACCTACACACACACACACAGGCCCTGTGGGGACAGCATCAGTGTCAGGGAGGTCTGCTGACAAGCTGGGCCTCATCCTCAGCCCTAAGCACTTCCCATAGACCTGTGTGTGTATGTGCTTACGCATGAGTGTGCCTGTGTGAGTTTGTGTGTGTGTTTCTGTCTGTCTGTGCTCTTATCTCTCCGTGTGTGTGTGTGTGTGTACGCGCTAACCCCTTGCCTGTCTGTCACTCTGCTTTACATAGATAGTGACACACAGCGGCTCAAGGACTCAAAGAAAGATGCTCTAATGCTGAGAAAGACAGGCTGACTAATGCAGAAATTGAACAATGGAAGTTTACGCACACACACACACACACATACACACACACACACACACACACGCACACACACGCACACACACGCACACACACACACACACGCACACACAGATAAGGTAGAAACACACAAATAAGTATACACACCAGACACGCATCTGTGTTCACACACACACACACACACACACACACACACACACACATGCTGTCTGTTCGGTATCTGCCTGTCAGATTCCTGTGGGATGAGTACACATCCTGCAACGACATGTGGGCCCTAACATGATGTGTGTTTGTGTCTCTAGATACAGTATATAATCTGCATTTGTGTGTGCAAACCTGTCTTGTGTGTGTGTGTGTGTGTGTGAGAGAGAGAGAGAGAGAGAGAGAGTCTGTGCCGCTCTGGGTCTGTGTGTGTTGGTGTACATACAGTATAATCTATGTATATAATGTGTGCTTGTGTGTGCAAATGTACTGCTGCGTGTTTCTGCAAGAAGTGCACCTCTATCTCGATGTGTGTGTGTGTGTGTGTGTGTGTGTGTGTGTGTGCTCCTGCCCCTCGTACGCCCCCCTTCTCCCTCTCCCTCCTCTCTTTGTGCTGATGCTGCAGAAGGCGTTTGCTCTTCCCACTGGGAGAAGATGCCTCAGTGGTGAGCCTCAGCCACAGCTTCAGACCTCATGCCAACAGTGTGTAGTAGCTACACACACACACACACACACAAGCGCGGATATATACATAGGCACATACGCACAGAGACAAAAAAAAGCACATACACATGCATGCACTCAGACAGAAGCACAAACTCATGCAGATGCACACACATACACATTCCACACACACCCACACACACATATGTACTCACACACACACACACACTCTCTCATTCTCTCTAAGATACTTGGCCATCCTTCTGTCTTTACCACTATCATTATCACTGTGTCTCTTATCTGCTGTTGACTTGCCATCAACTGTTATCAGGGCAGGAAACAGCCAAGCCCTGAAGGTCAATGACACTGACTTATGTACAGTAACACCTTACAGGTATGTTGAGTGATTCAATGGAAATTTTGGAGGCGGAAAAGGCACCATATGAATTTGATAATGCCCAAATATTGGATGGATGATAGATATATAGAGAGACAAATAGATGGATGGATGAATAGACGGATAATGTATGTATATATCTACAGTATGCATGCATGTATGTGCTGTATGTAAGGATGTTTGTATGTATGTATATATGTATGTATGTATGGATGTATGATGATGATGATAGGGGTGCAGTCTACTTACTGGGACTGGTGATGGCCGATCCCTCTCTGTCTGTCCTCCTCAGTCGAGCACTGGCGGATCTCACTATACGGAAAAAGGATAAGGAAAGAAGGACAAATGAATTAAATATCTCAAGAGGAATTTGTATTACAATAAATGCATGTACACAACACATAATACCATTAAACACAACATCTAGAGGATTGTGCAGGGATTCAAGAAAGGAAATAGGAATAGTGGTTAGAGAGACTGTCCCATGACTGGAAGGTCACAGGTTCAAGCCCCACAGCAGCCATGTGTTCTATCAAATTGTCCTTGTCCTTGATCTCCTACCTGCTCACTCAGTGTAAGTTGCTCTGGCTGAGGGCCTCAGCTAAATAGTAAAAATATAATGTACTTTTTCAGCAAGTGGAAAAGTATGTGCCTCTGTTACTTCTCATCCTCCTCCAGGCCAAACAAACTACAGTTGTCTTGTGGAAAGAAAAAGTCAGCAAATGGTTGAAAGACCTCTCTTATTGTGTGGCCACGGAGAAACTGACATGTTGCTATTTAAGGAAACACAGAGATTTTTTATTTATTTTTTTTAATTTGTGGTTAGTTTCTATGAAGATGTAAATGATAACTCAGAAGTCAGTTTCTTCTTTTTTGGAGGACTAACAACTGGAGGAATCTAGCTGAAAAGCTGAAAAGGAAACAGATAAGTCACTATATACAGTACGTTGACCTTAGTTAACCGCTGTTGCCATAATTACACATGCATTCTGAACAGGGTCCCGTATGTTTCATATGTTGCAATGGAAAACCAAAGTGTATGGGTCCTGTGCCATGCTGTGCCACACCATAGCCAGGCCCACATACAGCACAGTACGTGTGCAGTGGAAAATCCCTATGACAGTTCTCAGAGCTAACAGAGGGATCAGAAGAATCAGAAGAATGCTTCTTCCTCCTGGCTGACTGTCTACTGTCTGACATTTACTGGGTAATCTATGATCTGTTCTGGTGTGTGTGTGTGTGTGTGAGTGTGTGTGTGTGTGCTGAATCACCAGTCATTTCAAGACGAGCAATGAGCTAAAGAAGGAAGTGACTGCTGTTGTCAGTCCAGATAGCATCGAATCGGTTCAACACAACTGAGGAATGTTCATGTGGCACCGATCACATTTGGTATCTGCGCCGGATAAAACTAAATCTGACATGTGACAGGACATGGTGCAGGAATGCGCAGTCGATGGAGAGCCACTCATGCTGCAGCCTGCCACTCGGCTGACATACAAGGTAATGATCAATCATAGCTGTGTTTGATGCTGAGAATAGCGGCTGAGAGGACTGTGATGCGATTAGCTATGTAGCAATCTTTTCTGGAGCTGATGATAATAAGGTGAAAGCAAGATACTTATTTGATCCACGTAGGAATGGAAAGTTCTCTTTCCGCTTCACCGCCTCCACAGGGAGGTCAAAGGTCAGGGTCAGCTACAGAACTGACTTGCTCAAGGACACTTCAGCAGTGCGGACGCTTGCCGACAGATTTGAAGGTTTGAACCCTGGTTGCTCTCCCTACTCATGGCAACCATCTGTGATTCAAGGACTGATCTGACTGGTAGGAGGTGAGCAAGAGGATAAGCAAACACATTCTGTCTTTTTCCTCCTCATGCGCTGATAACCACACACACACACACACACTCACTCACTCTCTCCTTTCCCTCACTACGACTTCCCCATCTTCCCTCTCTTCTCTCTCTCCCTCTCTCTCTCTCTCTCTCCCACTCCCTTGTTTCTTTCAGATGAAGTAAGTCCATCCTGTGGCTAGTGAGTCAGCTGGCCCATCCTGTTTTCAAGCTCCTAGAAATACTTCCCACCGCAAATCAGCGTCCAACATGCCATTCATTTTCTGCCACTAACGCCAAGGAACATGGTGATTTTCCCCTGTGTTGTCACCGGTTGCAGCAGAGAGACAGCTGGCCAGAGGGAAAGGGAGCGGAGCCCAACACTACAACTGTATGCTACTGTATGACTGGAAGATGTGAGTAAAGCTTCTGTGATCTGTGTGTGTGCGTGTGCGTGTGTGTGTTTGTGCGTTTCATGTGCTTGAAAGGGAGAGAGAGAGAGAGCTTGAACTCCTCTTGAGTTCACATTTCAGACAGATGAAAATAAACAGAGCTAAATCAAAGCGTGGCAAAGGAGGAAGCGCTCTCTCTCTCTCTCTCTCTCTCTCTCTGTATCTCTCTGCATGTGTCTCTCTGTCTCCCCCAACTGTGAAAGCGATGAAATAAGCAGCCTCCCTCTGCTTCCCTGTGAGACCTTTTTCTCTTTTTGCCTCTCTCTCTCTCTCCCTGGCTTCAGATAGAAATAGAGAGCAGCAGTGAGATCTGACAGAAACACCAGCACCCTAGTCATCCCTGCTCTATTTCCACCCTTTGACCCACTGCCAGCCACACCAGACAGATACTTTTTAGACCAGCTCAGACCAGACTAGTCGAGCCCAGATTTCACTCCACTACTTTCAAGCTGTCTATCTTTCTTTGGTATCTTATCCATTTGACTTTCTTTGCTTTGTTTGACTTTCTTATCTTTTTCCTCTTTGACTTTACTCACACTGCACATAATACGAATGTATGCAAGCGGCCATACAATCAGGCAGTGAGCACTTAAACTGTTCTGAAGCAGAGCGCTGTGCTCTTACCGACTGCTCTCCCCTGCCACTCTGTTGGTTTTCCTGTCCGCTCTGCTGCCGGACCACAGCTGACCCTGAAACTATAGCACCAGAGCTGGTTTCTAACTTTGAGGTGCTTGCGTTGGTTGGTCTCACCACCTAGTATCACTGATCTACACAAACAAAACACAAACAAAGCATATTTTCAGGACAGGGAATTGCTTCAATATCATATTATCCAAGTTGTACTTTTGCTGCCATATCATTCCTACATACACATGAGCAATTTCTCTGGATGAATGTATGTTATTATACAGTGGAGAGGCTGGAATGAGGTTTGAAGCAATATTTCATACTGGAATGACATGTATAATTTTCAGCACTTATATCTTTATAAGAGTTGCTAAGCAGTCAAGCATCAATATTGACTGTTCCTGTCGTCACGTAATAACACAAACTTTATTTTTTATACTTGGCAGAAGGGTAAGCATCTACATGTGCTGATGTCACTAAGTGCCCGTATGGGATTTTCATTGGGTCCTTATTGAACTGTGTGTGTCTGAAAAGCAACTGGTGCTAACATTTATAGGCCAGCTGCTCCTTTTCAGTGCAGTTGTATTGAAAGATTGCTTTTTCTTTTTCACATTTTTAAACAATTCAAATTGCTTGTAGAAGATTCAGTTCAAGTTCCCTGTTTTCATGATAAGGTGAGTCCTGTTATTTTTAATTAGATTGATTTTGGTTTTGCATATTTTTTGTTGAACTTCTTTGTCATAAGTTTTTTTCAAGAAGGTATTGGGTATTTCGCAATTAATGAAAAGAGTTTGAGGAAAAAAAGAGAAGAACCAGCTGTATGAGGAGGTAAATCCCCTCTCCAGCCAACTGTAATATCTCAGGGTCACGGCTTACAAAGGCACAACAGCTGAGCACCAGAAAATTAAAATGTTATATCAATGAGAAACATTGCCTTAAATTCCACAGTGGATGTAAATGACTTTGAGCTATTCGGTAACCAAATAGCTCACCGTTATTCTGATACCTGTAAGAATCCTAGTCGTTCAATGTAACAGCAGTACAGTTGTTAATGAGACGTGTAGATCTACAGTTCCTGGTTAGAGAGCATCCAAATCTGACCACAGTGGAGAAGTACTGCAGTATTAGTGCAACTCAAACCCAAATTCTGCTAGTGGAGTCAATAGGAATAGTCTTATGTGTAATATGGATGCAAATTGGATGCAAGTTTCAATAACAGAGCTGCTTCTGGCTTGATTGTTGATTCAAAAGGGGAGAGCTTCCACTCCTCTCACACCATGTCATTGTATTAAACAGCTACAAGACGTTACTTTTGCCAGTTCTGACACATCTCTTTTAGGGCCACATCGTTACTGTAATCTGCCAGGAGCCAAGATACATCCAAGTCATCCAAGTCTATCAACCCTTGGAGCTAAAGAGCATGTCTGTGCCTATATACACCTATAGCTGGGAATAAAGATACACCTTCAGAGAGGTGAGGTGAACTCACATGCACCCACCCCCTCACACACACACACGCACACACACACACACACACACACACACACACACACACACACACACACACACACACACTCGTTGTCACAAAGTGCCTCAGAAAGACCATACAAAGTTTATCATTGCAAAAATCGTGGAAACGTTTTCACACATTGCTAATGAGCCACAGAAGCTATAAAAACAACACCACAACGTTGTGTTGACAAGATGATATTTGGCATTGAAGTGATATGATTCAACATTTCCAGTAGGTGTGTGGGTTACGGTGAGGGCGAAGTACTGAGAGACATAAGGCAAATATGCCTGAGTAGGTGTTTGGCAAATGCTGGATTGCCGTAAGCTTGTGTGGAAAGTAAAGCGGTGACAACTGCAAAGTCAAACTCTGTATGTCGGAAAACAAAGATGTGTGTGTGTGCCGTGTGTGTGTGTGTGTTCAGACCCTGTGGCTGTACTCGCCTGCTCAGTCTTGTCTGGGGCCTGATGCTCAAACACACAGAAACACACACACACACACACACACACACACACACATATCCCTATCACTGCTAAAACAGGTGTCATACAAATCTGCTAACAGTACTCTCCGTGTCTCATTTCCTTTCAAGAGGATATTTGATCTTCTGTGGTCATGTTTGCCTCATGACACTGTTATGTACTACAGAGGTCATCACATGCACATGATGCATGAGAAAAATGAACCCATTGTTTATGCTAATTGCAAAACTTTCTTTGAGCAGTGCCAATGTATTTGCTATGGCCTTAACCAATTGATGTCAAAAGCAGTGCTTGATGATGCTGTGTATGTGTGTATGTGTGTGTGTGTGTGTGTGTGTGTGTATGTGCATAACATGACCGGTCAAGTGCATGGCCAGGCCTGGATAAACATGTCAACTGATTAGTTATTGGTCTCAGATGACTGGAGAAGGTAAATATGTGGACTAGAGGGGAGAGGGTGCAGCACTTTAACACACTTGAAAGGACAAGAGCACACACGTGCACACACACACACACTCACACACACACGAATGATGGCATGCAAAGACATACTAGGGGTGGAACGATTTACAAAACATATATGCAATAATGCATAGAATCTCTCAGTCTCTCTCCCTCTCTGTCTCTCACACACACACACACACACACACACACACACAACCACCTCTGATTGTTGTGTTTGCAAAGGGAGGCCATGCCGTCAGTATTTGATCAGGAGGGCAGAGAAGGAGCAGGATCTTTCCCCTTCACCTTCTTTCTATTCCCCTCCCTCCTCCTTTCTGCCGTTCCCCATCTCCTTCCGTCCCTCCCTCCCTCCCCCCTCCCTCCCTCTACTCATCCATCTGTTCCATTGTGCTTTTATGGCCCTCATTACACATGTTAAGGGTATGCTGCAAACACGGCGTTTCACAACTCTGCCTGTGAAAGGGCCAGGAGCGGATGGATGGACAGAGAGAGAGAGAGAGAGAGAGGGAGAGAGAGAAAGAAAGCGAGACAGACTGAATGGCCAGACAGCCATTTTTCAAGATTGTTTTTACAACCCTGATAAGGCCTTTACCTGGACACATTCATAATCAGTAAGGACCGCACAGAACACACACACACACACACACACACACACACACACACACACACACACACAGTTAAGGAAATGCATCGGCCATGACCCTGAACTGCACTCCTCCCAAATGAATAGCCACTGTACTGGCGCCAAAGGAATGAATTGGCAACACTTTTTCCTATACCTCTGCACTTTCAACACAAACCTATTCCTCACTCACCGCCTTCATTGAAAACCGACACCGCTCTGCCAAAGACACGGTCACCTTTCCGCGCTCTTCACAACACAAACACAAACCCGACTCATATCATGTAAAAGGGTTTCGAGCTACAGGGCTAGACAGGATACCGCAGCAGCATATAAAACAATGGCGGTGTGGTAGATAAGCATCAGCCTTCCTTCTTGTCAAGTAGTTAAAGCCCACGGAGTCAGTTAAACAGTCCATAGAGCCGGCTTTATGGGTTGAAACCTCCCCTAGGAAACATATAGTTACTTCTCAGGTGAACAACTGTTAGGACAGAGGGAGGGAAGGAAGGATGGGGGAGAGAGAGGAAGAGAGAGAGCGAGAGAGAGAGAGAGAGAGAGAAGGGGGGGGGGGAGCACAAGTGAGTGGGTGAGAGAATGACTGAATGACTGAATGAGCGAGTGGTTGTCTGTACGTGCAAGTGAATAAACATGGTAGATAGGGAGAGACATAAAAGGGAGAGGGAGAGAGAGAGAAGAGATAAAGAGAGAGAGATAGATAGATAGAGAGAGAGAGAGAGAGGGAGAGAGAGAGAGAGAGAGAGAGAGATGCAAGGTTTGTGAGGGTTTTAGTGTATGCATGTTTGCATGGAGAACATAAGTAAACAAAGTCATTCCAACCTCAGTAGTGTGCATGCGTGTGTTTGTGTGTGTGCACGTACGCATGTGTTTTGGAACGGTGTATAGAAAAAAGTGTGCCACCCTCACTTCAGTTGAACGTGAATAATGTTCATTGCTTGTAATTTGAAAAACTACAAGATAACTTCCTGGTATCAGTGAAAATAATAACTCTGCATGCAAGCTTGCACAATTGTAACCTGAGTTTAATGCCAGTCCAAAGTTTGAAGTGTGTTACAGCTATTTGAAAAGTGGAAATGCTGAATGTTAATGTTTGTTTTACCACATATCATGGCACCGAAGTCACTGAACCCCATAGTTTGTACGTACACACACAGCATTTACATGCCCTCATTCGTGTGTGTGTGTGTGTGTGTGTGTGTGTGTGTGTGTGTGTGTGTGTGCTCGCGCGTGCACTTGGTCCTTCTAATACCCGTGTCTAGATGTCAGTGCACACGTTACACCGTACGTCGGAGCCTCTCTGAGCCTGCCATTATCTTTTTACGGGCTCCCTCCTGGCCCCGGGCCTGCAGCACAGTCGGTCTAACAGACTAAGCCTCCGTATCGGTTGACACCCCCAGCAGCAGCCGGCTTCACAGCGCTGCATTCTTGGCTGCAGATGATAAACGCAGAGTGGAGTGGACACTTCAGAGCCGGCTCCGTGCAGCTGAGAGGGGAGGACCGCACACAGCACAGAGAGAGAGAGGGAGGTGTAGTTCTCATGCAGTCAGTCAGTGAGGGGAACTCCCTTCAACTCTACATTACAGAGTATATACTGTATGTAGTGTGTTGTGTGGTAAATATTACACAGCAGTACGCAGTGAGGTTATCCAAAGGTAACTGCAAATATAATACCCATAGTCGAACAATTAGGTTTGTGATAAAGAGCCTGTCTATCTGTCTCTAGAGGATTACTGTTAACGTGTTACAGTACAGTACATGATAATAGGAAGTGTATACGGGTATTATCTCATAGCAGTTATAGAAGTTGGTAGAAGAAGAGTTGAGTACACTGGTGAGAGGAAGCTGTATATACAGTGTACACCTGGGTATATCACTTCAATCAAATGAAAACCTTTCAACTCCAAATTTTAGTGTTTTCATTTTTTTACTTGAATTGAAAGCTTCTTGGTGTTGAGTAAATGTCATGTAAACCTCACAGCTATGAAACCCATTCACACATATTATTCGGACATAAAAGGTTGTAATCGAACACACATAGTCCTGCATATTCCAGTTGCAGTAAGGCTGCTAGGTGGGCAAACTCAAAATGCCAAGACAACGCGGTGTGGGTATAACCCGTACCTGCATATACCTCCACTACACCCCTGCTTCACATCATACCTAAAGCTGCGTGTGCATGTCCACGTGCTCCAATACCTTATTAGCCCGTTATTCACAGGCTTCTAGGAAGCCAAATTGCGGGTTAGGCCATCCTCGGCATGCTCTGCTAGATGACAGGGCAAATATGTCTCAACACAGTTTATAGCTTGACTTTCAAGTTGCCATCTAACAATAGCTTTAGGCTCCAAATCAAAGCCTCGCTGACTCTCCAATATAAACAGGTTAAAAGCCGTAATGCAGCACAGTGTTAGCCGTTCGTCACTGAGGCAAGTAGTGGAATTAGGAGTGTATGTGTGTTTTGAGTCAGACATGAAAGCACATACCAGGAGGAGCGTACTCGGTAAATAATGACTATATGTGTGTGTGTGTGTGTGTGTGTTGGAGTGGGTTGTTATTCATGTACAGGTTACTCATTGATCCAGAGGACTGAGGGAGTGGTGTACAAGGCAGGGACCGGCTCCACGAACAGGGTTCAGCTGCAAGGGGCTGCATGAGTGAACACAGACACACACACACACACACACACACACACACACACACATTTTGCTACGCATAAGAACACAAACTCTGCAGATTGGCCAGATAAATCATGAGTGTGTGTGTGTATGTGTATGCATGTACTCACAAGCGAGGGCATTTGCGTACAAAACACACACACACATCCCTGCACAGAGAGGGTAAGGCCGACCCTCCTCTCTCAAAGTCACCCACCCCACATCTCTGATGCTTGTCTAAACACCCCTACGCCGTAGAGAGGAGGACCTTCTACCAACACACACACACACACACACACACACACTCCACACTACACACACACACTTTGTTATTAGACCATTTCCCGAGTTGAGCTCTGACAAAGAATGTGACAGCTCCACACACGTCGGACGGCGGAGGGAGAACACCGGAGGAGAGGAGGGGAGGCGGCATGACCCAACATGTGCTCGGCTCCGACGGAAATCTGTCGGACGCTCCGTCGCACAAAGAGCGGTGGGAAGAGGAGTTGGGAAAGCCGGCATTCCACGGGACAGGGTTGTGTACACTGGACTGAGCTGGGGCTTAGAGGGAGGGAAGGGAGGGAAGGGGGGGGGAGTCAGAAGAAGATGTAGGTGATTGTAAACAGCGCTGGAATGAGCTGGAACATTTAGCAGGACAGTTCGATAGGGGAAGAGTGGGAGTTTGAGGAGAAAAGAGAGAGACAAAGGAGGGAGGGATGGAGGGAGAGAGGGATGTCAGAAGAATGTATACAATATGTTCTATAGCATAGGGATGGATGAGGGGTGAGCAGGTGACTGTCCTTCAAATGGAACAATTTACCTACAAATCAATAAAATCTCATATTAGTATGAATCAGACCTCAAGAGATCGTTGATGAGTTGAGAGCCGCCACCTACCACAATCTTGGAAGATAGCTGATCATTTTGCAATAGCTAACTGCAACCAGCCAGTCCTGGAATAAAGCGGAGTTAAACTGAACCAGTGAGGCTGCTGTAGTAAGATTCAATGGGGAGACATAAATCTTCGTCATTCTTCAGGGTATAGGTGGGGAGGAGTGAAGGAACTCCACAATAAAACTGTCAATCAAAAACGGATTTACAAGCTAACCGTCTTATGGTGAGAGTAAACAGTATGGCACTGTAAGATTTCACTGTTTCTCTTCCACCAACGCAAACTGAATACTGAACATGCCCAGCCTGCACATTGCATGTTGTCTCTCACTTGACTGGATAAGAGCGGCAGCAGCAGGCCTGAAGTGGTGCGTTTATGTCCCTTTGCCCCCCAGTCTGTCCTTTAGAACATGAAAGCAGCTCACATTTTGCCGAAAGACATTTGGGAAGACGGGCTCAGCCCTCTGAGACAGCTGTCTGTATTGATGTCATGTATATGTGCGGCTATATAATCTCAGATCATTCAAAACCTAATGGAGTTTTATAACCACGCCCACAGATCCATGTGTGGGCTAGGAGAAATTCAAAACAAGGGTAACTTGATTGTTGGCTTGTTTGTCCCATAACAGATTCCATGAAGCCGCTCTGTGATATGGAGCCAGGCTGATGTAGGCTGATAAATCACCTGGCACTCCCTGATCAGTGCAGCTGCTCTGTGCAGGGCATAAAGTGGCACTCATTTACTGTTAATACTGTCAATACTGTTAACCATTTACCTGTACTTATGCCAGTCTTCTCTTTCATTCTCTTTTACTTTCTCTCTCTCTCTCTCTCTCTCTCTCTCTCTCTCTCTCTCACACACACACACACACACACACACACACACACACACATAAACACACTTTAGAAGTTATGGCCTATAGCTATAGTTCAGTGACTTCAAACAGAATGCAAATAGCTTAGGAAAAAAGGCATTATTGACCAATGCCACATTATCTAATCCATTAAAAGCAGCACGCTCACCTGAATACCCCGATTTCTTCATGATTTCGATGTTTCTTCTCCTCGTTAGTGATATTTCAAATCTAAAATCTGAGCGGCTGATGGATATTTCCTCGTAATCTGTTCCGTTTTGTCGGTGCGTGTCAAGGAGACGTGTTCATCCGTAACTTCTCCAGGTTATTTTTTTTTTTTCGTGCGCTCCTTCTCTCTCTCTCTCTCTCTCTCTCTCTCTCTCTCCAAATGCACCTTGGCGCAGGTAAATGCACTTCTTATTGAACCCGTGTAAAGTTATTTCTGTCTGTATCCACACCGCGAACAACTAGGAGAGACAGTCTCTTTGGGAATGGAGACAATCACACCTGCGCTCCTGACGCACGCCCAGTCCAGGAGCGGGAGTGGTTTACTGTAACTGTAGCAGACTTACTTTCAGTCCTGTCAGAGGTCACAGTGGGTTATACCACTGTAACCCCAATTATCCTCTAATAAATCTTGCTTCCGGCTAGTGATTTGAAGCAAACTGTATTGAAGAACTTAATAAGCGTGAAATCGAACAATGGCCTGGCGGTTATCCATTAGACTAACAAACATGACAAATGTTTTGATAATCATTCATTCAGTCACAAATGCAGTAAAAATAAAAAATAACTATAGAGTATTATATACCTCTCTTTATTTGTGTGTTTGTGTGTGTGTGTGTGTCTGTGTGTGTGTGGTATCATTCAAGGAGACACCCTATGCCACTCACCCACACACCAACTATATCTTGCAGTGTTCACTGTAAAATAGACTCAAAATTGGAGTGTGTGTGTGTGTGTGTGTGTGTGTGTGTGTAAGAGAGGTTGAGGAGTGGACAAGTCGTGTGTGTGTGTGTGTGTGTGTGTGTGTGTGTGTGTGTGTGTGTGTGTGTGTGGGAGAGGGGGTGGGCAGTTTGTTTGTAGTATAAACTCGCGGCTGGGTGTCTCCGTAGTGTTGAGTTCGCCTGCATCTATTCAGCTGTTCCACTGTAGCTACCCATGACCTTTAACCTTTCTAAATTCCACATGTCAAACTATAGCAACCTGCTTCATGTTCATAAGCGCTGTGAGGATTACAAACCTGTAAACTGAGGTCATATCCTGACACAAAAAGCTGCATTTCAGAGCTGGAGAGACCTCTTGTGGCTGCTGCCTGGCCTCCTGCGCCTCCTTTCAACCTGCTGCAGCAAGGCTTGGAGCAGCATTTGGAGCAGAGAAAGAAGAAAGGATATGCTACAGGTAACTGGCAAAATAAAGGACATGCTTAAATAAATGAAGGATACAAAGTAAAACTAGTACACCCACATAGGTGTGTTCATCAAGACAATTAGCATCCCACTATTCTGAGAGTTTAGTGTAAAAATGCTTAGCAGACCCATTATTTTTTCCCGTGGCTCAAAGAAGCTGATGTGTGGTGAGCGTTCTGGCGCAAACTGGCTGCCGTGCATCACCCAGGTGGGTGCTACACATCGGTGGTGGATGAGTTGAATCCCCCACCCCATATGTGAAGCGCTTTGAGTACCTAGAAAAGCGCTATATAAATGTAATCAATTATCAATTAAAGAAGAGTTCACAGTGACTTTGAGAGAGCTGATCATTGTACTGGTTTAAGATGCAAGGAAAAAGAGATAAGCCATTCTGAATCAGTTTGCAGCAAATGGAAATCGAAGCCATCAAGAACCATCCATGGAGAACTTCACAGAGCCATACTGTGGTTGGGTTGCAGTGCAGAGGCCCCATTTACACCTTAAAATATACTTTTGCAAGTGAAGTGGTACAAAGAACACAGGCAGTGGTCTGCTGAGCAGCTGAAAAAAGTTTCATGGTCACATGAGTCATTTCTATTCTCAACAAGCAGACAAGTATGTGTGGTGCATGCACTAAAGAAGGCCAGAGTGTGTGTTTCCCATAGAGATTATCTCTATGGTGTTTCCCACAGTAAAGGGTTCTGGCAGCTTGGGTATGGGGTGAGTGCATTTCTCACTGAAATGTGAGAAACGGCAGTATATAAAAAAAACGTTCTGAGTGAGTCACGTTCATCAAATGTTGAAACATTTCTATCTTCATAGAAGTGGAATCTTCCAAGCTGACAATGACTCCATCCACAGGGCAGAAGTGGTTACTGAATGGTTTGATGAGCATCAAAATGATGCAGAGCAAATATCATGACCGTGCCATTCATCAGATATCAACCCAATTAAGAATTTATGCGAGATTATGGCATTAGTGGCCAAGTAATATAAATTATACACACATCCTGTTTTCAGGTGCTGGGTCAAAGAAGTGACCAATAAAGAGAAAACATTACGCTCCACTGCACCTTTATTCAAAAATATAGGACCACCTCATACAATTAACATACAAAATTAGAATACAAAATTAGAAATAACAGAAAAGTACAAAATATGAAAAAAGAAAATTAGACAAATATGAAAATATAGATATTAGATTGGACCCTATAGCAAAAACACAACATACAAAAAGGATAGCTTAACCAACCAATATATTGAAAATATCAATACTTCTTGTTCAGATTCCAAGAGGGCTAGTCAAAAACCCCATATCCAGGTTCATAGCAATTAAAAAATCTTAGGATAACATCTACATCAACCAAGGAAACAAGTCAGGGCTTCCCAACAACAGACATCAAAGCAAAAGCACTGATCAGAAAATAAAGCCTCTTGCAGGCTCTCCCAGCAAGTCAGCGCCCATCATCAAAACACAGAATGATGGAATTTGTGGAAGAATGTCAGATCTCTACAACAGAGTCCCAGACATTTGTTGAATTTATGCCAAGGCTAGAAACAGGAATAAAGCTGTTGTGGCAACTTGCTGTGGTCCTCCTATTACAGTAATTCACTAAAGGTTTGTACAGGGAAGAGCGCGTGCTATATCACCAAAATGACCACTATTCACTGACTATGTACAATGAGTGGAAAGCCTAATAGCACTGATCAAAAAATAAAGCCTCTTCCAGGCTCTCCCAGCAAGTCAGGCAAGCAAGGGAGAGGGTTTTCCTCCAATTATAAAGGGGCACAAGTGTGCCAGCCTCTGTGGATTAGCCTTAAAACTGCAGAAGAACACAATTTGTGTTTGCAGTTGGTGATGAAAGAGGCTAATTCTTTGAGCAGTGCTCTTTAAGGGCTTGTTTGCACCGCAACTTGATTTGCCTCACAATGAAATCCTAGTGAATCTGGACCATGTTGATGTTTCTTTTATTTTGGCAGTTACCTGCACATAGTAGGCTTATGTCAGTCATTGGTAAAATGTGTGTGTGCATGTTGTACAATGGCAAATGCTAGATATAAATTTCTCTGAATGAAAAATATGTAGCCTACATATATTGTTATTGAGGCATAATGACTAATAGAGAATATAAGCCATACATGGTGTATTCATGTCCTGACCTATACTCTACATACAAATTCACCTTCAAAAGGCTGATTTGGCAACAACTGTGAAGGTGCCTCACACTTTTTGTTATCTTATAATCAAGGCCATAACCACATCCTCAGTCAAATGTAGGCTAAACTAGGGCATTTGTCTCAGAGAATGACTTCAGCTAGAAAACTGACACTTGCTCATCTTCCCCCTGCCTACGCTTACAAAAATACCTAGTGGATTTCACACTTTTTCCCCCTCTTTCCTGTAGATTACAGATTCTGACTAAAGTTTATAACAGTTGAAAAAACATGAGAGATGGGTGATGCAATCACATTTGAAGAACAGCCTGACCAGTGTAGCCCAGATCAGCAAGAACTGTGAATGAACCATAAACAGGCCAACTTTAATTGTGGTCTCATATTCTGCCACCAGACACTCAAAGGTGTCAATAAAACAGTTGTCAGGACACTGTGGGTTTTACAGTAACAGTAGCACACTATTGTAAACACACTTTACAGCATCTATTGGTCTTGCAAAACTGTGGAAAATTATCATCTCGTATCACGTATACCACATTTTTCTTCTTTAGATTCTGATGCAGCTCAGCATTTGGCGGTTCCTGTGACAAGTTAAGACACGAATAGAAACTGACTTGCACAATCAAGGGATTTTCCACTGGTGCAAATGTGTCTGAATAAATGAATTGGGACTGATACAATGGAATCAATCAGTCAGTCAGTCAGTCAGTCAGTCAATCCACCTGTCACTTTGTCACTCACTCACCGTTTTACAGTATCTTGGAATCTGTGGGTGGTGAAACAAGTCAGCCGTGTAGTCGTCGTGTCACTTTTTTTTTCTTGTTTTTCTTGTAAATGGGGTCCCAGCTTCCTCTCATGCGGGGCCAGACGCCTCAAAGCGCAGTTTCCATCCCTCGCTGGTCTTTTTGTGTTTTTACAAGACGTCTTTGTTACCCGTCTCCCCTCACCACCACCACCACCACCACACGCGCACACACACACACGCGCACATACACATACACATATGAATGTACAAATATGTTCAAGAACAAGTGCATACTCGCAAGCAAATACACACACACATAAATGCTAACACACAAATACACACACATACACATTCAGTGAAAGGTGTACACAAGCGCACCTTTCACATTTTAATGCCCGGTTTGAGCTCGGCTGCTCGGTGAGGGAAAAAAAAAAAGTCACAGCTTGTGACCACACACATGCACCGCACAAGTAAACATTCGCCTCTGCTGCAGGTTGCTACTTGGTGAGATTTCTCTGCAAACAAAGTGACATTTAGCTCCTATTGACTCATACATCTCTTGAGTCATTCCTCTAATGTGAGGTTTGATGCAACTCATCTTAACTTATATTGCTTGAATTTGTCTTGATTTACATTGTAGATGCTGTGTAAGGCAGTGAAGATGCAGAGTTTGCGAGCACTCAGACAGACCCACATCAGCTAAAGAGGTATTGGTAATAAACTGTTGCGCTGTTTCTCCCCCTTTTTGTTTTTTTGCTATGGGTTCTAACCCAAGTGTGACTCAGTACATCAAGGCCTACAACCCTCTTTTATTATCTGACTACAGTTTAAATTGTTTTATCCAAGAGGACCTTATTTTATTTCAAAAATACGTCTTTGCTATAATAAGAGGTTCTGTTATTAACAATGTATGCCTCTGAAGAGGAAGCATTCTGTCAGGCATTATAGAAATGGCATTAAAAGTGAAGCAGGTTGCCATATTCAATACTCTGATTTGATGTGGGCTGCAGGTGGTGGAGGTTTTGTGAAAAAATGAGCCACAGAAAGTGGGTAAAAATAGTTGCATGGAGTTCCACAATGAAAATATGGTAGGACTTGTTATAACTTTTAACAATAAAGTGACCATTATGTATTAAAGAACAAACTTGTGGCAGTCCATTCTTGACTTGCTGTCTTCCTATAAAATGGAATTCTTTACTCAACTATTATTGACTTGTATCATGACCGCTTGCTAAAGGATATAACTTTTCAATTAAGAATAGGAACATTTAGAATATATAGTATTTATTTAAAAAAAAAAACACATAAATGAACACTTACAAGATCTCACAGATACAATTCTAATGCTTTACATTGCCTGTATGCCTCTAAAAAATCACTGGATTTGCTTAAAAAAAGAAATATCTTGCAACCCAAATTTGATCTACTATCTAGCAAAAACGCAAAGTGAATGCTTTTATGCTCACATGCTCTAACAATGTGTCACCACTGTGAGCAACACGATCACCAAGTCACCAGTCAGTCATTTTCTATAGAGCTGAGCGGCCAGGGAGACTCAGCCGGTGTGTGGACGGTCATGTTGGCACAGCTGAAGTCTGCAGTCATTGGCCATCATCAGCCACATTTACTTCTTTTCCTACAAATGTGATTTTGTATATTGAACAATAATTCTGCCTAGCAAGTGCAAAATGGATGAGAAGCTGGTTACAGCCATTCAAAGTTTCCCAGTTCTCTACAACTTTTATTTGAAAGACTACAGGTATAAACTACCCAAGTTTATAATGATGCTCGCAAAACAGTTTCATCCATTGCTGGGGTCGATGTTAAGCTCTGAAGTAGTTTTATTGATTTTTTTCTGTTTATTTTCAATTAATGCTACCTTGATAGGTAGCTATGTTAACTCATCAAACGTAACATTAAGGCAACACCAAAGCAACCAAAAATACATGATTAGCCTGCTCAAAACTTTGTGGCTGCACAAGACCACTACATGGAACTACAATACAGGAACTGCTATCAACTCAAGTGCCAAGCTGTATCCAAGCCTCAAGAAATCAATATGATTTATATTGCACAATTTTGCTCCTTACCCAAAAACCAAAGATCATTGATAAAGTGTTCGAGTTTGAGTCTGTCCTCCCTCAGGTTATTACTGAGGACCAGACTGTGTTCAAGTCTACCACTCAGTTTCCAATAACTCATGAACATTATCCATACCGAAGGCCTCCAGAAGTTGTCGTCTCTTTAGACACAAGGGCTTTTTATTTTTTAGCTTTGCAGACGTTTGCAGACCCATGCACTCATTAAAACCAATTCATTGCACTCTCCCTACTTTCTATTGTCCAGAGGGACGCATCAGAGGGTTCTCCACTGTTCTCCACTCTATGCCACTGTGATCGATCCCCTCTCCATTGCCCTTAGTACTTCATCCTAAGAGTTTCTTTATATGCTGACGATCCCTTTGCCTGTTTAGAGGATCCTTGTGCTCTATTCCTGCAATTCAATTATTAAAATAATGTTTTCTTCTTTCAAAAGAATACTGCCTTACTTCCCAAATGTTGTATTTTTCTATGTATTTATGGCTGCCCCTTTTGTTACTCAAATCAGTTAACCTGGTGTTTCCTTAATCTATTTGGACTTGCATTATGAACTGTACTCTTCTGTCTCAAGGGGTCAGGGTTGGGTGATGGGCCTACAAAATATTGGAGTGGTAACAATCTGCATCACTGTGAATTGAAAATATTTTTCACCAATAAAGATATAAAAAAACATTAAAAATATCAAATAGACATTTACAGTTGTATCACAAATTTGATCTCAAGTTACACAGAAATAAACAGAAAGAGATAATTTGTAACATTTAAAAGCTTTGTACAATGTGTACTAATCAACACAAATCACAGGATGCCATGACTATAAAAGCTAGCCAGCAGATGCTGCACCATTAATGTTGGTTCTGAAATTGATCTTATTTTAAACATGTTTACTCTTTACAAAACCCACAAATGACAAATTCAAATTTAATGTTGATGAGTGCTTCATCACAATCTAAAAATGTGTTGGGGAAAGGCCTCAACATTCTAATTTTTTCATTTTATATTAAGAACCTTTGTTTCTATCTATCTGCTGTGGCATTCAAATGAACGGTGCCTTTATGCAGTAAAAGAAAACATCTGCTGGGGTGGGTTAGGGTCAGGCAATATCTGTGTCTGTAATATCTGTCACAGAAGCCTAAAACTGAGGCAGGCCTATTTACATTGAAAATACAATAAATCAAAGGGTGCCCATGCAAGGGTACAGAACCATTTTTGGATTCTTTTGCATTGGAAGACAAGTTAAACTGAAAGGTTTGTGCTTTTCTCCTTTTTTCAGACAGAGACATAGTATGTAATTGCATATTGTGCCAAACCAGGTGTACATAATCTGTAGTGGCAATGCAGGTGCTGTCATATTTTACCCTTGTGCAATACATGCACATTACTCTCTCTCTCTCTCTTTCTCTCTCTCGCTCTCTCTTTCTCACTCACACACACACACACACACACACACCCTGAGAAGTTAGTAGAACAGAGAACATACTAAGTTGCTACTTGCTATGTATCACTTGTACTTCAGTGGCATCCAGATCTTCCGGTGTGTAGGTGTTCAGGGAGCAGCAGGTTCCTCACGCAGGCTGACATCACTTCCAGACTGGCATCTCTAGCGCCTGAGCGTGGCACGCATGTCCTCGTAAACATCATTGGTGGTGGCCTGCCTTGGTTTCGTGGTGGTGCGCAAGGCTTTGATCTGGCACAACAATACATATTGTCATTGTCATGGTCATTATCAGGCTAAACATAAGTAATAGGATCATCATCATCATTCCAATCATTTCAACTCTCTTCTGCCAAGTTCTCTTTCCTAAGGACACAATCCATTTTGTTTTCTTAGGTCAGAGTTTATGTATCGATTATTACAACTTGTATAGAAAGTGAGATTTTCACGACTTCTACCATCCAATCTAAATTTGAAATGCAGATCTGTTTTGTGTTTGTTTTTAAATAAAAAAATGTGTCAAATGCATGTAAATTTATAACTCATGTTAAGGAAACCAATTATTTTGAGAGTGATACGATTTTTTTTTTTAAATAAATAAACATTTAATGTTTTTGACTATGGTTTTGACTTTAAAGATACAAAAATACAGATACATGTATTTACTGTAAACAAAACTGCAATACTAGGCTGGAGTTTTTTTGACCAAAGATCAAGTTACCACACACTGAAAGAAACTCAAATGTGTGGTGCATTAAAGGAATAGTTCACCCAGAAATGAAAATTCTGTCCTCATCTCCTCCCCCTCATGCCAGTTGAAACACAGGTGAAGTTTGTCCATATAACACACAGGGAGGCTGCAGCACAACTCCATAGCAGCCTTCTCCAAAACAACTGAAGTCAGTGGGGACCAGTTCTTCAGAGTTCCAAAAAGACCTACAGTATATTTACACCATCATTTAGTGCAAATCTTAACTACAGCTGATTGACTTGCAACAAATCATGGTGTATAGGTCTTTCTATTCACAGTGTGATGGTTTGGCTGTTTTTGTTTTGGAACTCTAAAGAACAGGTCCCCATTGACTTCAGTTGTTTTGGAGAAGGCTGCTACCAAGTTGTGCTGGCAACCTCCCTGTGTGTTATATGGACTAACAAATTTCACCTGTGTTTCATTTGGCATGAGGCTGAGTAGATGATGACAGAATTTTCATTTTTGGGTGAACTATTCCTTTAAGTGAGAAAATAAGTAGTGGTTCAGCAATGTGAGTCATACTACACATGGAAATGTAACTCAGATTCATCATCGTCAGTCAGGGCAAATGGAATTTGTGGGGAAACACTGACGGCAAACCCCAACAATCAAATTGAAATCATAAATTCCACAAAACAATTCAATGAAATGGTAGAGTAAATATATGTTTTTGTCAGATCAGTAATGTTGAGAAACGCAGAAAACAGCCCCGAGGTTCCATTTGTGCTTGTGAGTCATAGCGAAACACATTTATGCAGATGCACACACGCCTACACACACACACACACACACACACACACACACGCACACACACGCACACACACGCACACACACGCACACACACAAACACACACAAACACTAAAACACATGCAACACTAACCCTAACCCCAGGTACCTTGAGGAAGATCCATATGAAGAAGACAACAAAGACGCAGACCAGCACCAGGCCAGTGATCAAAACACACACCAGGACCAGAGTGTTGGACAGGGGAGACTCCTTTTCATCACAGTTCTTCTTCTGCTGCGCTGCATCTAAGGGACACAGCAATCCTCAGCTTATAACATTATTTCCAATATTATTCAGTATTTTTCCCTTAAAAGGATGTGTTAAGCAGTTCAGGTATTAATGCACAGTGTGTATATCTGACTCCACCAGATACTTGCTTGGCTGAAAAGGTTTTATTATTTCCCCACTTTCATAATATCACCCTCTGTATCAAAATTGCATGGATGTCAGTGGCACTGGATATTTCTTTTGCACATTGAGACTGGTGTGTGTGCTTGGTTGGTCATGTGAATGCTTGGTTACTAAATCTGCTTGCGTTTGCCATATTTTCACCATTAATTATAGAAGTGAAAGGATTGTGGTTTTTACTGTCACATCAGTCATCATCATTTTGTGAGAGTAGGTGTCCTTTTTCCAAGTGGTGAATATTTCACTTTGGAATGAAATTCTTCAAATACTATAGTGTTCTGTTAAAATACAAAATCCTCCATTCAAAACAAAAAGTAGAAGTACACATTCAATATGTTAATCTTGTGTTTCTGTTGGCTGGTTCAAAGTAAAAAGAAAATGCAGAAGTTCTGTGAATTGATCACATCTTGTATATACAAACTTTAGTATTTAAAGTAAGCACCCATGACAGTGGAGTCAAAAAATTGTCATTTCATTTCCAAGGTGGTGGAGTAAAATCATGGACATAATTTCTATATAACAGACCAGTCAATGTAAACTTACTATGTGCACTTTAATAACTAACTAGCTTTAATAACTGCGAACACTACAGTACTCTGTGCACCGGTCACTTTATACCTAGTTTTCCCATTACCTTGTTATCAAACTCAATACAGTTATTCTGTTAATGTTGTACCACTTGAATTATTTTATACTGTTTGTTGTAATGTACATGTTGAGAATGGTTTTCATTTCACAAGTGGAATGGCAATAAAGTTGAATTGTAAGAACTGTAAGATCTGTGAGAAAATGGAAATGTACAGGACAAATACAAGCATCTCAAAATGAACCAATGACAGCACTCACCTTGCACCACCAGGAGAACAGAGCCGGTGCCTTTTGTCCCTGTCATCTGGACGTCCTTGTACACACACCAGTATGCTCCTGTGTCCTCAACGGTCAAGTTTTTGATGACAATGTCCATTTTAGGGAACTGTACCTTTGTCTCAACTCTGGGCTTTAATTCCTTCTTCATGGTAAATTTTTCTGAGCCCTTATCAAAGTAGAGGATTTGTTCCTCCTCACCGAGACCCCTCTGCAGACTCAGGGCATCTTGGTCCTGTAGAGTGGTTGTACACTGAATAGTGATGAATCCTCCAATGTCTTTCCATACTGGTCCGCTGCTCACTTTGGTGACAGACATACACAAATACAGACATAGACAGACAGACAGACAGACAGATAGATAGATAGACAGACAGATAGATAGATAGATAGATAGATAGATAGATACACAGACAGACAGACAATATTTGGGGATTACTTCACTTAGTAAGTTACTTAGACAAAAGACTTTTCTCTTACACTTCAATCTGTTATTCTTGACAAATAAAATAGCACAGCTAGATTTCACTTTTCACAGCCTGTTTCACTTTGGGCTGAGAGCCAAAATGGGTTGGAGACTAGTAATATTTTCTATTGAGCTTTGGTCCCAAGAGAGAGAAAAACAATTCTCCTTTTGGCCCCTGGCTGAAGAAGGTTTCTGCCTTCAATTAATTAATCAAAGTAAAAAATGATAACAAAACAAAAACAAAAAAACGTTTCATTGTTGATTTACAGGTAATCAGTCATTGCCCACTTACCTGGGCCACTCAAGGCCGTGCAGGCGAGAGAGAGGAAGGTTATGAGCCTCAACCAGAGAGCAGACATGCTGACATTGATGTTGTGATGTGAAGTTCGCCAGACTGTTTCACTGACTCCTCAACAGGAAATGTGCGCTACTTTTTTTTTACCACTGCTATCTTAGCAAGTGCGACATGACACGATTTGACATGTGCCTCAGATGAGGCTGACATGTAGTGCAGAGTGGAAGAGAGAGGGAGTGGGCTGAGTAGTGACAGGTGAAAAACAGCTTACACTGCAATGTGCGATTGGCAGCTCTAACCTGAACTAATGACTATCAAAACCAATCAATCCAGTTCCAGATTTACAGCCAGTGATATAGTGGTAAATAAAAGAACTGTATAATATATAGGTCTAATAATAATAATAATAACTTTATTTCTATACCATCTTTAAAAACAGAGTTGACAAAGTGCTTTGACAGTCAAAATAAAAGCAAAATTCTCAAAATGAATTTAAAAAGCAATGAAACAATAATAAACAAGAATTCAATTCATATAGAAGGACAGAGGTGGAAAAGAGTAACATTCAAGTAAATAGTAGGATACCCGTTGTAGGAAAACCAAAATAAACAGTAAGGATACAATAATATAAAATAAAAGTAAGATAAAATGAAGATAAGAATTACGATAAAAAGATAAAAGACAATAAAAAGATGATAAAAAGATGACATTACATGAAAGCAAGTCTATATAAATGGGTTTTAAGAGGTGATTTAAAAGAAGTCATAATATAAATTTACATATTTTATTGGAAACACCATATTCTCCTCAATCTGATAATTCTTATTATAAGATATAGCATGAATTTAATTATTAATTTATATTGTTTCAGCTCAAAAGATGAGCAAACCTTAATTCACAAATAAAAAGATGGCTAACCTTAGTTTAAGTGGGCATATCCACTGCATCTCTGGTTACAACCTCAAATAGGTGTTTAGTTTTATTTATTTAATTATTATTATCATTATTATCATTATTATTATTATTTTGCCAGTGTAACCAAATAGAGAGAATCACTTATCTCTTAACTTGTCATTATTTGAAAAATTAGCATAACCATCTATCAGCAGAGAACACTGTCTCAAAAACAACGTCTCCCGGAGGGTACACCACTCATACTGAAAGTGAATATAAGGTTTTAAGACTGTTTTTCACTTCTCTGAGGCGCAGAGGGGAAATTATATTATCATTGTTTATCACAGCTTGCACTTCTACACTTACGCTCTGCTCACCACGTGCAAATCTCTATCGCACCCAGACTCAACAGAGATGGTTAACCAGAGACACAGTCAGTACCACATATTACATACAGTAAATGGGTCAAAGTAAATGTGAAATACAAGCCAGAGGCCACAGTTCTGCAGTGACAGTGCCCTCTAGTGGCAGAGGACAAGCGTGCCTGCTTATAACCAGAGTACTAGAAAAACAAGATGGAACTACTTCTGCTGGAAAAAGACGAATATTTATTCAAGCTAACACAAAGATGAAATGTGAACACAGGCTGTGGAACAATAAATATGGCTATGCAGACTTAGGGCAATGTAATCTGAGTGGATATACTCTTATACAGGCAGCAAATGGAAAAAATGCCAATATGTGTCAGCTCTATCGCCTAGGGGGAGGAGGAGAGACCACATCGGTGGCACATGACATGACACAGTGCCACATGACATGAGCAGGTATGACAAAGCAATACTCAACTATATAGAAATACACTAATATGGAAAATCTCAAATCATAGAGGTACTACAATATTATGCAAAGTATAAACGGAGAACCATGTATACCTTAAAACAGATTAATTAGTGCAGAATGGTAGCAGAGATGGCAAACATAAAAACATATGCACAGGAGAAAGAACAAATAGGTATTACAATGCAAATATAATATAGCCAAGGTAATCTAGGCCACAAACAGAAATAAATATCACTCAGTCTAAGTGTAACAATGACCTTTAACAGTAGTAATGATAATGATTACTTTGATAAAGGCTTATCTATATGGGCATGATAGAGTTAAAATGCAATGTTCAATGAAAACACTGCAGATCCAGGAATTGATTTAAACCATTAAGAGCTGATGCTTAAGAGAAGATGCTTCTTCCTGGTCCAGCTTGCAGTTATAATCCCCACCTGGGAGACTAGGGACCTTTCTATGAACCAAAACCTGAGATCATGATTTGACATACTGTGTCATATCTCAGGTTTTGCTGTAGGAGTGGTTCTCTCCATATTTTTCCATTTATTTTTCCCTCTTTGCCCTTCTCTACACTCCTCATGGTTGTACAAACAGAGAACACCATAAACCATAAAAACCATGGAAACACACCAAACTCTAAAACTCAGTCAGGTGTGTGCAACCCATTTCTCATTTTAACATGAGTGGAGTGATGAAGACCAAAATAAATACAGCAGATTGTGATACTTTAATTTCACATCAATATATCTATCTTTTATATCAAAACAAGATAGCCAACTACAACTGTGTGACTTAAAACACAATGTCAGTTGAAACAATTATATGTATTGCCATTCACAAAAGGGCCAGTTGTGCTAATTTGCTCTCCACACAGCCTTATAATCTGCCTGGAAGTGGTCATTGTCCTGAGGGAATTTTAAACTCAACATCAATAACATCAATAACAGCTTTCAGGGTCTTTGGAGACACACAAAAGATCCCCCTCTCCCTCTCCCTCTCCCTCTGAGACAGAATGATCCCACCACTCCTCCCTCCATCAGTCCCTCCCTCCAGTCTCATCCTGTTAAGGAGCTACAGTGTGAGCTGGAGCAGACGCTGCAAGGAGAGCTTTTACGCTCCCTCATAATGCAGCCCTCTGTCGCCACGGAAACAGTCCTGTCCATTTGCCAATCAGTGCTTCCTGTTTAGGACTTATGGTGGGTGGGCGGTGTCACATTTTGAGACTGTAGGATAATCAGGAGGCTCTGCCTCTGGTCACAGGAAAGACATAATGACCACAGGAATGAATGCCATACATACACTGTTTTTTTTTTAAATTAAATTAATTGAATCACTGTCTTTTACTTAATACTGTACAACAAAGTCACATGTGAAAATCCACATGTGAATTCAAAGCACATGCTTTTTGGAAACATGTTGGTTTTCATATGTGAACATTTGACATTTCCCATTGACATTTTCACCTTCAAATTGTCTCTTTGCATGTTAAAAATAGTTTTCACATGTGAAACAAATACTGATGTATCTAATGGCAGGTGAAAACATGAAAAACAAGTTCACATGTGGGAAAAAGAAAAATTGACCCAGAAATTGAAATTTTTACATCTGAAGCAAAAATACAGAATACAACATGAAAAAAAATCACATGTGGATTTTGACATGTGACTTTTTTGCAAGGGATGTTTTCAGATATATTTTTTGTTAAATTGATAATTCTGTGTTCCAAGCCTGCCCCACTATATTCTATATTTTTATTTTGTTGTGATAATGAGCAGCACGTTTAACAGTGTCTTTACTGGTATGCTTTTCCTCTGGGCTGTGTACAGTAGTTGCTGAGTCAGTGGAGTAGGTTTGAAAGCGGGTATTGATTGATTGATGGTTTGCTGTGGTCCCTGCGGTGACTCAGAGATGACTCGCCTCATTTCCTAAACTCGTTTCCAAGCTCGCACATCCTCTTCCCCTTCAAAGTTCTCTTGGGACACACAGGCCTCATCTGGAGGGAACATGGGATAATGCACCTGTCAATACATTGAAGTGGCAAGTGAGCAGCATGCTTAAACATTCATTACAGACATAAATTAAATAGCTGACATATGGGTGTGGGGGAAGAAAATGGTAAACTCCTGTCCTTCCAAAATGATAATGGAGGGGAAGAGAGTCTGTTTCATATGCAGTTCTACTGTTTAGCTGTTGACAAGGACAAAAGAGCAAACTGCATTGCTGCTTTAATGAGGTACAGAGAAATAATTCTGTAGAATCTAGAAGCAATAATAACTAAACACCAATGTTTTAAATAAGGAAGTAATACAGGTGAGGTGGCCATAAGATACATGGACTAGAGATAAAAATTTGAACTCCAAAATGACTACGGGAAATGACTTATTCACACATGCAGACATATTTGCAAGCAGCATATGTGCGGAAAAAAAAAATGGAGGCAGGAAAGCAGCAGAAATGGAGGCAGCTTTTGTGTTCACACAGCGCTCCGACTCTAAGGTTTAATACGAGGCAATGGACTCTCCCTGCGGGTACAGCACTTACCGAAAACAAGCCTTCACTGACTACACTCCAACATCCTGGCATTTCTCCAGGGCAGGAAGTTCTTTTCCTGATCTTGAGTGACCTCTGCATGCCTTTCTCAGCAGATGAGGACTAAAACGCACCGCCGTGCCACTGCTCTCTTCATGGGCTGCTTGGGGTTTGGTTCTGAAGGAGGAGTAACAGTACCGCAAGCACCAGAGAAGCCACTGGGCTTCTGGAAAATACTATTCTGATAGTAACAGATTCATCCAGCTCGCTCATTTTGATTGGCTAAAATTGTAATTTTCTTAAGGTAAGTGAAAAAATCTGCCAATGGGGTTAGATAATTTCACTTCCAATGCAAGTCAATTTGTTTGAACAATTTTGTAGAATCATCAAGTGTAATTTTCTTGAAAGCAGTGCCGTGATCTGCCTTATTCTGACTCAAGATACTGACACTCATTTCTAGGAAAAGAAGTGAACCTGCATTGAAAAGAGTTATAGGCAGAATTTTTCTCTTGGTTTAAGAAAAATCTGATTTGAAGGCTGAATATGAGACTAAATGACTTGTTAAGATGGATGTTTTTTACATTGCAAGAGGAGCATAGTAAAAAGGCAGATAAGAGTTTTGCTTATTGAAACATCTTCTCAGGGCAGAAACTATTATGATTGGTTCAATCAGGCGACCAATCAAAAAAGAGAGGAGGAGGGCCAATTTGAAACGTCATCATGAGTCTTATAGGCTACTGTAACTAAATCTGCCCCCAGAACAAGCACAAGTCTTATAACCTACTGTAAGTCTGCCCCAGAACAGGCATGAATCTTATAGCCTACTGTGCTTTGGGCAGATAGGACAAGACTGCCTACACATCTGGGGGAAAACAAGGTGAAGGTGTTTATTTCTGCCTAAAACAAGTTAAATAAAACTAAATATAAAACTGACTAAGCTGTGACCAAAGAATATGTAGCTGGCTATGTCTAACTGATCTCTATGGCCGTGACCATAACAGCTAATGTTAGAAACTACTAGCTAACAGTCAGTTACACTTGAGCACTTGTCTCTTTCTATTGAACAGGAAAGTTAATAAAATGTGAATGAAATAATTACAAATAAAAAACATTTGTGTTAGCTAGCCTACCTCATGGTCCGCTTGAAGTTTCAAATTGGCCTGCCTCCTCTCTTTTTTGATTGGTTGCCTGATTGAACCAATCATAACAGTTTCTGCCCTGAGAAGATATTTCAATAAGCAAAAATGCCTATGTGCAGTAAAAAGAGTAGTACAAGAATAATAAACTGAGATGCCCTGGGCCCTTGCTGTCGCTCTCTGTTATTTCCAATGAATGAGTTACAAGCGCTGAAGCCTTGAATCAATGAAGACAAGATTTATCATGGCTTAGCCTTACAGAAATCATCCCCCGGTGACCATCGGCCTTCTAGGCCCCGCAGTAAGAGGCTTACCCAGGGGGTAACCACAGAGTCACCAGGTCATCAACACAATGGCCATTCACAGCAAGGACATGGAGTAAAGACAATGTGGGTTTAAACTGCAGTATTACAGGGTCACCTTTAATCTGAGGTAATCACTGTAGTTGTGGGGGTGTGCAGAGTGTTAAGAAAGTGTATTGTGAGCCTTTTGTTGCAGTTCACACCACTACAGACTGTCCTTCACTGTGAACTAGTGAATGATGTTGAGGTAAATTTACCTTGAGATAAATTTACTTCATTTACTACAGTTCACTAACTTGAAGACTCAAATGAGGAGCAAGGAATAGAGAACACAGTAAATTCTTAGGGTTTAATTTTAACATCTTTTTTTTTTTTTTTTTTTACAATCTTTGTTGCTTCCAACTCAACTGGATCCACTTTCTGTATTGGCTGCTAATATCATCCCTGACCCCACAGTCAATTTGTAATTTTCCACACTGTAATCAGGCCATATATTAATAATGTTCAAAACAATTTTATGGCCCACTGTGCTGTAGGGACATTGCTCTCTAGTGGCAGAGAGTCAAATGTGTGCAGCCATGGGTAGGGCTGCAACTAACGATTATTTTCATTGTCGATTAATCTGCCGATTATGTTCTCGATTAATCGATTAGTTGTTTGGTCTATAAAATGTCAGAAAATGGTGAAAAATGTCGATCAGTGTTTTCCAAAGCCCAAGATGACGTCCTCAAATGTCTTGTTTTGTCCACAACCCAAAGATATTCAGTTTACTATCATAGAGGAGTAAACAAACCAGAAAATATTCACATTTAAGAAGCTGGAATCAGAGAATTTTTACTTATTTTTCTTAAAAAATTACTCAGACCGATTAATTGATTATCAAAATAGTTGGCGATTAATTTAATAGTTGACAACTAATCGATTAATCGTTGCAGCTCTAGCCATGGGGGTAATATAAACACACACACTCCATGGGTGTATTTATGGGTCAAAGTAGGCAATCAGGGTAGGAAAATAACTCCTGTCCAAATGCAACAGTATTGGATTCCAAATTTCACAACTTTCATTATTTTATCATCCAAGTTGATTTTGGAATAGAAATGAAGGTTGGTTGGCTCCTTTGTCAGTGGGACTGGTAGACAGTCTCACCAGCTGCAGCCAGAATTTACCTGCTTTTGTGTGTCAAACAAATTCAGGGAAGAACCCCAACGTTAATTCTGAAGGGAGCTCATCTGTTAAAGCAAATATAAACCTGACTATGTTCACTAAATATATTAATAAGGTTAATAGAGGAGGAGTCAATTCAGGGAAAGTTTGATTGGTTTTACAGGATTTAATTATAACATTTGAAAAATCGAATCCACAAGTGCTGGTAAACTGTGTGAATCATTGGTGTACTGTGTGTGAAATTCCTCCTCCCTAATGAGACTTAAGAAGGTAAAGGACTAAGAGAGGTCATTCCATATAAAGGAATTTTGATATGTTTTATTATCACAATAAATGTTCCATGAGTAACATGGAGTCTCGCACAGGTCACTTCATCTTTTGAATCTACTTTTGAAAATCTTCGCTCATAGTTCCAACACAAAGCAGAACTTTAATCTTTAAGCTGAAAAGCTGTAAGCAAGAGAGCCAAATATTCCATCTATGAGGTAATGAAAATATAGTGTTCTCCTGACAGAACTGGAGACTTGAAGGCTTTTGTGGATACTGTGACTGGGCAGATTTCCAGCCACAGAGCCTGTCTGCACTCACCAGATTCCATTATACCATACATAAATAATAATCTGATAGCCTGCTGTGTGTTGAGCTATTTATGCATGTGACTATTGAAGGAGAGAATCTACATTCACAATAAAAAGGAGGCACGTGTCACAGCCTGTCATGTAAATCAGCCTAACAACTGTAAATTTACCCCTGGACTGTATTTGCATGGCCCTGATAGCATCGCTGAAAGTATGGAGATTTGCATGGCCCTTGAGTACTGATACAAAACAGTCAGTCTGACACAACTCATACCTTAGCTCATATTAGATATATTCCACTGATGTACGCATACAGTATGACTGTAACTACTCTGAAAAGAAACCAGCCACAGCAAATTCATATCAATCTTTATTGTACTTAGAAATCCACGCATCAAATCTTTTTTATTACTTTTTCCTTTACCATTTACAACAGGGAAGAATGAGAGACAAGCTAAACGTCATGCCTTTTCCAGCAGGCGCGATGCACTACAGGATGGGCTGAAATGGAAGGGGGGAGAGAGAGATACATAAAGTGCTTTTGTCAACAGTTTTCTCGTTTTTTTTTAATAGAAAAAAGGATCAAAACAAAAGGTTTGAGGGTGGAAGGAGAGGAGATGGGGCGGCCCATGGACGTGACAACGCGAGTGCATGTGAAGTAAGTGAAGGAGGGAAGAAGGTGACTGGTTGATGGGGAGGAAGAGAGTGTGTGGGGGGGGGGCGGGTTATTCATCTTTCAAAAAATAAAAAAGCGTTCCAATGAAAAATAAAAAGTGGTCTCAACCCAGGATGAGGCTGGACTTGCCGCCGGGTGGGTTTCTTCGGTTGCCGCCGGCGCCATCGGCTCCTCCTCCCGACGGGGCGGAGGGCTGTGGCGTCTCCTTCTGCTCCTCCTGCTCCCCCTGCCCAACCTCGGGACACTCTGCACATTAAACAAAAAGACAACACGCTTATTCAAAGCATAAAATGGTGGCTGGTTTTCCAGCTCATTTTCCTGTGCAAAAAAAAAAAAAAAAAAAAGATGATGAGGGAGTAATCACAGATTATTTCTGGTTGAGAGTATATTCAATATTTTTTCCTGATGAAATAAGGACTGGGGTTTTAATGTTCTCATAACTAGGACACAAGCCCAAACAGCTTACAAATGTTGGATAAAGCAAGTTTCTACCATTTGATTAAGAGTGAGAGAGAGTCACAGTAAAACACCATGTTATCTGGTAAAATAAAGGGTGCTTGGATGTGGAAAAAGTGAAAGCGAATTAGAGTAGATGCAATAAATTGTCCTCAACAGTGCGGCGTTGAGGCTAGCCAGGTCTGTAATGAAATCACAGTGCTGAAGGAGGCTCTCGTTGTCCATTAGTGCTTAAAAAAGCTGTAGAATGCAAGCGTTGCAGGGACTTTTAAGTGAAATGTCGCAAATAAGGGCATGAAGTAATACTTTGGTTTTTCACTACTTTTTTAATTTCTGTTTTTTTAATCAAGAGTGGACACTTCACCCTCCAGAATTCCTGTTTTTTTTTTTTTTTTTTAAATCAGAATGGACACTTCATTGCCTGGGTCCAGACCTTTGAATCCGCCCACTCCACCGAGTTGACTGATTCTGGTCTGGCATCGTGACATGGAGCAGCGGTTTCTCGGTTGAAAGATGATCGGTCCAATGAGCGCCGGGGGGGACTAACGATTAGCCAATCAGCTCCACGGGCGGGACTAACACCGTTGTCAAGCTGTTGTCAAGCGTTGTCAAGCTGTGCGCCGGAACCAAGGATGAGGAATAACAACAATGGCAACCGCTATAGACAAGATAGACGCTGCTATCGAGGCTGTTCTAAATCGATTAAAAGTACCAATTACTTTGAAATCCGAACAGCACTCTGCTTTGAAGGCATTTATTCAAAGGGGAGAGGCAAGAACAGATCTGCAAGACTGGTGCCACGGACAGGAGAGCTGCACGGGGCGGCAAAGAAACGCATGACCAGAAGGCCACATATTTTAATACTCTGTGTCCGTTCCTGCTGAAGTTTCCCTGAGCAAGAAAAACAAACCCCTGCCTGCTCCAGAGGTGCCGCTCCTGGCTGCCCCTGCCCTCTGGCAAAATACTGTATGTGTCTTAGTGATATGTGAAGAAACAAATTACTAAACACATTGCCAGTAACATCCCGATTGAAGTGCTCTAAAATTCCTGACATATAGTATATTAACACATAAACACACACAACTACACATATTTTCAGTGCAGCACTTACAAATTAGAGCAATAAGTCAGCTTTGATTTCTCAATGTACACAGAGATACGCGGTCAAACCCTCCATTACGTGAAAAGCCTGCTACTCTATTACAAACATGCACCTGGAGGTTAATAAATAGCTTTTCATACTAATGTGAAGGCTTTCACCAAAGAACAGCTGCTTGACTAGAGACCATAATGCCATCATGACAGGGCAAAACAACATCAAAGAGATTATGTGGTGTTGACTTAGGAACACAAGGTAAGCACGTGTGCGTCTTACAAAAATATGGTATGGTATTCCAGAAGTGTAGGGGACAAAGCCACCCACTATGACTTGATTTTTAAGAGCCAGGAGTGGAATTACCTGGTGTGCCACAGTCTACCATGAGGCTATTCACTGTGGCTGACTAATGTAAGTCATGCACAGCTGTTTAGAGAGAGAAAGTGAGTGTGAGAGTGAGAGAGAGACATGGAAAACATTTCTGTAAACAACAGAAGGAATCCAGGATATTTACCATCGTTTGCTTGTTCTTCGCCATTCTCAACCTGCAATGAAAACAATTGAGACAGAGATGAAGCATCCCATTGAACCAAGTTAATCACTAACACTAATATAAGTGAAAATGCAGGCCAGCACATTAGGCTTCGTGTATGAAGTTATATTCCTGAATTAGACAACGCTGCCCATGTCAGACAGTGAGGACAGACTCATTCCCAGAATACAGATTAAACCTCCATGAGGATTAAAAATGTCAATAGAGAATACCTATCAAAGAACATGCTGGTTCAGTTTCAGATAGATGGATAACGCCCCTCCCCTCCCAATGGAATTCTCCACTGAACTGTTTAGTCTAGAATTACACTTAATCTATGTCTGTGTGCTTTTCAGCCCCAAACAAGGCTTTGGCTCTATTTAGGAAACAGGCTCTGTCAGACTGAATTAGGTACCTCTCGTCTCTCTTTCCAGACCATGGCTGCCCCAGAGTTGTGGATGGTGGTCAGCTCCGGATCAGGGTTCTTGGGGAAGAGAAGAGGCTGCTGGCAGCGCCTCAGCGGGGCTGAGGGTTCCCCGCACAGGGTCCCCGTGGGCGCTCCGGCTGGGCCAGGGAGAGGGAGAGAGAGAGAGAGAGAAACATATAAATTAACCTTTTAAAGACAGTTCAGGGCTGTAACATACTCCCATACAACCTTCTCTAAGTACAGATCAAATGAATTATTTTCTTGGGGTGCACAGTCAAGCCTTTTTTATTATTTATTATTTATTTTATTATTATTTTTTTTCTTTGTGGTCTATTTTGAAGCTAGACAGGAAACAGAAGAGACAAGTGACAAAGCATGAGTCAGGATTCAAAACGACACAGTCATGGTATACGGACACTAATCCACTTAGCCACAAGGGCACCCCAGACCCAAGTAATTCTAACCCATGATGCAGCAGTGCTCACAACAAGATTCATATTCTCAGATTTGACAAAACACCAACGTTATGAGGGAATTTGACTGAAATAACATGACAAAATCACTGAGAACCAGCAGAAAACATCACCAAATCCGATTGCCTACTTCTCCCAGACTGCAACAGACCCAGAAACGCAATGGAACAGGTCCAGGCAGACAACCTGAGTGCCAAAACTCACATAACCCCACACTGCCCACATTCTCCTTTAGCCGAAAGGGCATTAAAACCCAGTGTTTGGCCCACTGTAGGGAAGCACTCTGTGCTGACCAAAAGCCACATAAGGCAACAGCTGTAGACAGTCCAGAGGGCCGGGGAGGGGATAGATCCGTCTTTGTCATGGGGGAACAACGCCAGCTGAAGAAGAGGAGGAGTGGCCATTTTGGTCAGTAGATGTCGGGTTGTTAATGGAGTGAAGTGAATCAGCATTGTTGAAAGCCTCTGTGAGTCAACAAGAGCTCCTTTATTACTGTCTCCACATTACTGAGTCCAATCAATTCTCTGGACAGTGAACGACTGGAAAATGGAGGAGGATTAAACTAGATTGATGGGCTGGACTGTGATGCATTATGCGATCATCGCAACACCACATAGCCTTCTACTTAACCTATAGGCCTGGTATGAACATAAAAGATTATGCCGGTCTATCACTGTGTATATCGTAACTGATCTACAAGCTTGGAGACATGAACAGCAATGGTGCTGCTGCTCCTAGTCTTGGCTTCCTCTCTGATTACAGGGTACTTCTACTGTGGCTGGGAGCTGAGGGCACTTGAACAAACCCACAGCACTGGTATCTGAAGACCCCTAGATCCCAGCAGACAACCTGCCAAACACACTGGCTGAGTAACAGCCTCTAGGCCTATGCTTATGGCTCAGCATGAACATAATGTCAGCACATTCCCAACAGCCAAACTGAAACACCACAGTGAGAAATCTCTGCTCAGTTAGTCTACACAATGTGGCAAGGGAAATCATGTGTGGTTATGATAGAGCTCATAACTATCATAAGTGTGAAGCATGGACATATTCTCCAAGATAGGGTTCACAACCAAGCGGGCATTGTTCTAGATGGTTTGTTTTAGACATAGTTTAAGCCCTTGAATAAACAAAAGCATGCATGGCCATCGAAAAGGATCTACACACGACATGGCGAGCCAAAGGAAATAAACCTGTTTAGCGACACTGGCAGTTCATATCCAGGCCAGGCTGCTCAGACAATGCTAATAAAACCTGTTATAGTAATAAACCTCGCTTGCTCCTACAGACCAATATCCTCACTATCCCAGTTGGGACAACTATAGGATGACTGGCCTGAACTTGACCCAGACCTACGTGAGACAATGCAGGCAGGAAAAGGCTTTGCAGGCAGCAGCTGTTGGCTGTAGAGGTCAGAGGCCAGGCTAATGATTTTAGGGTAAATTTTACATTCTCCGTGCCCCGCAAATTTGCTACACCATGTAAATGATTTGCTACAAAGTGGCTAGTGTGAAAACATGTGATCCCTGGCTTGTGAGTCACTTCACAGCCCTTGGCTGAAAGGAAAGGGAATCCTACAGCTGCAGGGCTTGCATTTTCCTCTTAAGGAACTTAAGGAAAAATTAGTGAGCATATCGAGACACTGATTGCATTAAAACACAAGGCAGTATAGCTACTGCATACTGAAGAGAGAATTATGTTTGGCTAGAGCTTTATCTGGATACAATATACGAGGCTACGTCAATTTGTCATTTAAGCCTCCTTGGCTGTATGTTTCCTGTGACCTTGATGATTTAAAGTCAGCTACAGGTCTTCAAATCCCCTGGCGCTATGTTTGTCTTGAGCTCAAAATAAGACATGCCACATAGCTATATACAAGGCCACACATTTTACCAATTGACACATTTTTAACTGGCCTATTTCTTTCCTTTGAGGGCTGATCCTCTCCCCAGTTAACAAAGCCTAGCTTCAAATTACCCTTATCCAAGCACTCCAGGGCTTTTTGGCTATTAAACTTGTGGGATGTTTTTTCTGACCATCTAAATGGAAAAATACAAAAAAATACATTTTTTTTTATCCTTTCCTTGCACAAGTTAAAAGAATTAATTCCATGGTGCTTTTTCCTTGCTTCAGGCTTCTGGCAGTTTCCACTACTACTACAGTTGCTCCAAAGGTTTAAAGACAGATAGACAGTGTTCAGTCCTGTCTCACTGGTGCAAAACTCACCCCATTGTCAATGTTACCATGTAAGCCTGTCTAAAAACCAGGGGCAACCCTATTCTTCTGATTCCTTAGGGTCTGGTGCTGTTATGTGGACTCAGTATGAACAGAGCTAGATTAGAGGCAATAGTGAGGCTAGTTACTGGGTGGATTGTTCCTCCGATGAGCGTGGGGGTCATCAGGCTCGGCAAAGATGTTGGAGGCCATCTTGTTCTTGCGCTGGGGGGTGTCGTCGTCTGTGCCGAAGGAGATGTTGGAGGCCCCGCCTGGCGGTCGCAGTACCCTTAAGAGCAACAAACGAAGGATTGTAATGTTAGCTGATTGACATCCTGTCCACCCCGCCCCCATCCCCCACCGTTTAACTAAAACACAAGGTCTCCATGTCACACTCTACTGATCAGCTGCACAGGGCAAAAATCAATAGTCAAATAATACATGACGATGCCTTAGGCTACACGTAGCCTTCTCCCTACTCCACCCTACCCCTTGCATACACACGCTACCAGCAAGGTCTCTGCTCTCTAAGCCCCGGCTGTCAGCCTGTCAAACAGATACTCACAATCTCTGCCCTGCAGCTGACTCCAGTCGCCTACAATCACAGCGTTAGCTGGCTATCCGATGCTTCTCTTTGGCACAGATTCCATTGCAGTGACACACAAGGGGTTGGTGTCACTTCCTGATAGTATTGTCATTCCATTATTAAATGAGTAAATCAAATTAGATGACTCTCAAGCCATTGTGGCACAGTAGAAGTAGAAAGGCTGAGCATCAAAGCTAATGTAGGTCACATAATAACTAGACTTTTTCTACAATACAGAAAGCCTGCATGCAAACCGCGGCATGGTAAACAAAGCCCACTTTCCACCGACATTCCTTCTACCATGGACTGAACAAAGGGGACACGATAATGACTAGGAAACCCTTTTTTCCTCCCTGTGCTAAAGGACAGTTGGGGTGGAGGACAGAAACTGATGTGTTTGCAGAGCCCGTGCTAGACCCCTCCCCTCTTTTTTTCAGCTAGCTCCACACAGTCGCTGAAGCCACCAGCTGACACACCGAGCAGCTGTCCAAGGGCCAGGCAGGCAGATGGAGTCCAAAAAACAACTTAACTCCTGAGGCGGAACTAGAAAGAAAGCAACCAGAGGGGGGAAAACCCACAAAGGAGGTGGCGTGGATTTTCTCAATAATTTCTTGTGTACACACTAGTGTCCTTCGCACTTGGCTAATGGTGATGCCTAAACCAGACTTCACCTCCCGGCCAGAGAGGATGAGCTCATGCTTTCCACACGGATTGCGACGAGGAAAGGCTTTTAGCTGTCTGGCAGCAGACCCCACCCTAGAATGAAACTGCAAATATTTTCAATGAAACGGCACTGATCTTTAGAAACTGGAAGGCAGCTTCAGGCAGGTGGGGCATGGGCAGATTTAGCCTGGCTCCACAGCCAAAGATGGCATGGCTGATAATGCAGGGTGGGAGGCTTTTGATGGCCTAGTAAGATTTTAGCCTAATTCTGCTTAAGTTGGATTGCTGCTGTACGGATCCCTGTGGTCGGTCAGCAGTAGAACTGACCAGCAGCTCGTAAAAAGGCTTTAACTGGTAAAAGCAAAGAACTAAGGAAAGATTTACAGGCTTAGCTAGCTCAAAGCCCCCACCCAAGCCCCCGCATCATCCGAAAACAGCATGCGAAGTCAAATGCTTGATGACTGACCGAGATTTGACATGCTCGCTCAGCAAAGGCCGGCAAACGACACTCCTTTTCGTAACTATCTAGTTTATTTGCAACCGAGATCTTCTCCCATTGTTTGAGCCGCATGATTTACAGGCATTTCCCTCGCCTTGTTTTCACTGCAAAGGGGGAGGAATACATCCAGACGAGACGCATCACTTACTGGAACTGTATGACTGCGTGTTTGCTGGATGACTCCCTTTACTGGCCCTCCTAAGGTATTTTTCACGCCACTTAAAAAAAATCCCAGAGGTAACAGATTATGTAGGCCAGTCGTAGACATTTGCCAAGATACGCCCATTAACATGACAAAATGGATAGTATTTGGGTCTATCTAAACTTAATTTAAGTTCAGGCTTCTCTCGCCCTAACCAGCAAAGAACCAAATCAGAGATAATGAGATCTGCAGACTCAAGTCTAGTCTGGGATTTTTCCTGCAATCAATCAAACGTTTGGACTCTTGGACCTCTTGAGTCAAGCTCATAAGCTGTTCCTTTGGTTTTATATTGAACATTTTGCTAGAAAATTCCGTGCGAAAAGACGAGAATAGTCGCAACTACAAAAAGAATAGCAGCATACCGAGAATTCAATGCAGGACAGGGACTGGGACTTGGACTAGAACAAAGTTGAGCTTTGGTAGTCGGACAATGTCAGCTGAGCGTTAGATAGCTCAAAAATAAAATTGAAAAAGACCTTGCAGACACTTGGTTTCTCTTGCCATTTCTTTACGTGACTATTTATCAAAGGCCAGGCAGGCTAGCCTAACTAGCGTGGCTCAAGGCTGTGTGGTACATCAGTCACCCAATAAGATTAACTTAATTAGCAAGACTATGTTACAGTTTAGCTAAATCCAGAAAAATCCCTTGCCAGCCACCAGCGGCCTAATGTTAGTTAGCAAGCTGCCTCGACACCTATAAGAAAATGTAGAAAAAGAGGCGTTAGCTAGCTGAGAGGCTTGCCCGCATCCCATTTCTTTTGTTTGTTCACGAAGGGCTTTCTGCTCCTTTTACCTGGAACTGCTTTTAGCACCGGGGTCCATTCCTTGAAAGGTAGTTGTCGTCGTCATCTTTAAGGTGTATTTCGATGCCTTTGCAATAACAAATAGTCAGTAAAAAACTATACAAAAAAATCGACAGTCCTTTCCGCAGAAACGCGAGGGGATGTAGACTCCACCCGACACTGGAACACACATGAAAAAGTGGAGCCGTTAGTTCTGCGGTGCCAGCCCACAAGACCCAGCCCACCGACGTTCCACCCGCTCTGATTGGACAGAACCGCACAGAACGGCTCTCTGGTTGGTGGCAGGTCTCGCCAGTTAATGTCAATGATCAGACATTAAGAGTCCATATCCTCGAGGCTCATCTTTCCTCTTTCTATCTAATCTATGATGATTACTGTCTGCAAAATATTTCATAGTAAAGAAAGAGACGGGCAAGCTATCATCTTAAGGCAAACAATCACTAATTATACTATTATATTATTTATTATATAGATTTAAGTAGTAGTAGCAGTTATAAACTGAGTGTAGGAGGGTTTATCCGCCACTACATTGCTAATTTCAAATTATTAATGTAAATCACTACTCGTCACTGTTGAGGAATTGTGTTCTTGTCATTGTCCTGACTCCTGCCAGTTTAATACTAGGCTATTTTGTCTGTGCACCTCGTCCACCAGTTGCACCTCATAGCAACTTCAGTTTAACAATGCAGTTTGTTTGAATATTGGTTGCATTAAGGGACAAGTGACAGTTAAACAATCACATTGGAGAGTCAGACAAAATAATTGGAAGTTTGGATAAAAAGACAATAGCTTTATTTTAACAAGCATCTTATTAGACAATACAGATGTTTATTTAGACTGGAAACATCTCTTCAGGCTTCCCAAATTTGAAGCTTGGCCTAGTTAAACTATTAGTTACTATTAGACATTTCTCTACACATCCACTACTATATAAAAAAAAGATATAAAACCAATTCTTTTCCGCAGATAACAGAAACTTAACCAAACAACAATCCAGCCTCATTCCCAAACTGGGAATAACATTGTTCTCTGAGTGATAGCCAGTCCCAAAACATTAGACTTCTAGAGCAGATTTTCTGGACAGCGATCAAGCCTAACCTAATCATCAGCATCCTCAGAACAAGCCCTTCGAATTGGGATGAGGTCCTTAACATTCGCCACAACATGGCATGAACAAACAAAACCTGAACTTAGAGTGATCTTAACGTGGTTTATGTACAAAAACAGGAAGGTAACGAGGGCAAGAATGAAAACACTATACAACAGCAGTTATGTGTTGAAGCTGAGAAATGACAACTTCTTCTGCATGGCATTCTGTTGAGACAATAGGGCAAGTTGCAAAGAAGCAGTCTCGGTGTTTTGGGGGCCGGGAAGGATGGTGGGGTGAGGTGGGAAGCGGTGAAGTGCAGGGACAATTAATTCAGGCCTCCCGTCTGTTGCTGGAATACGTCAATTGTATCTTCATCTTCCATTTCCAACTGTTGAGGGAAAATAATTGTATTTAAACACAAGTCATATGGCATTTGTGATAAACCCTGTTCAAAATCAGTTGTATATTATGCAAGTTTTGCATTATCTCCCTGTCAAATTTCGTATCCAGCTAATCTGTAATTTGGTGTATGGAGGGCATGCTTATATAACTTTTTTTTAGCACACTTTCCCTGTCAAAAACTTTTTTTTAACATAAAATTAATTGTTTCTTGAATTACCTGTGCCGGTGTGTCCGTCTCATTTATGGGCTGTCCATCAAATCTGAACCGGATTTGCCTCATCGTCAGCCCCTGGAGAGAAAAACACATCAAAACATTGGCTCTTGTAGTGAATCGGGCTTGGAAGCGACTCCCTTGTCCACACAAATACAACCATCCCCTGCCAAGCTGTCCGTTACACACCGACAGCACTAAATGAGCAACTTTCACAAGTACTTTGAATGGTCGATAGCCTAAACAAAGGGAATTAGGAAGAGGCATATGCTGGCATTCCAAAACCATGCTGACCTTTCAGATAGAGAAAACAAATAACGGGAACAACAACAATGTAAAGGGAAGCATGTGGCTTCAGTAAGGCCTACCTTACTTCTGTGGTATCAGATGGTGTTGGGAGTGATATGTATGACTGGCTAGAAACAAAGATCTTTCCTTTAGTACAGTTTACCAGAGATAATATAATTTAGGGAAATGTTTTCATAAGTGTAAATGCATGAAACACAGCCCTTATTGGTTTATGAAAGAGAGAACTGGCTATTTACTTGAATTCACTTAAATATATGAGGAAAAAAGTCAGCAAAAAAGTTTATGAGTATAATAGATGCCTTAGAATTATTCAAAGACCCTTTAGCCTTATAAGATTTTATTCTCATCTGTAATTTATTTCATATTTGTGTTTCCATCTCAGACTGTAAAGATGCTTCTCTGTGCTCATGTTCTTGAGAGGTTCGCCCTCCTTCCCAGACAACTTGGGAGGAAAGTATTGATTTAGCATTCTTGGAACTGATAATCACCTCTGGCCTAGGCCGGCCTGGCTGTGACGCACACTGACACAGACAGCAACAGCTCCTGCTCTGATGCATCTGTGACTCACCTCATATTCTGTCACCTCTCCTCTGACTGGTCATTTTCCCTCTGGCAAAGAAATTAAATTGTAGAGTGGGCTATCATGCTATCGTTATAGCAGAGTAAGCTGTAGTAACCCTAACTCAATAGGATTTTTGCATTTTGCTGAGTGGGCCTCAACAACCAATGGGTCTTAATGGAGCCAGCAGTGCAAGTCCTCTATTATTAAAACAAATTGTTAATATCCATTTGGTTCCTTTCATTTTACAGCAGTTAATAACTTTGTTAAAAAACCTGTCAGATGCTGTTGCTTCAAATACTTGGACAGGAAAAAGTGGCCAAATAAGCATAATGGTTTAAAATGAGGTGGGATTTTAGCCCAAGCAGCTGCAACTATGATTGCCTGGCAAAAGCGTTTTCCACTTAACCAGCTAAAGACAGAGGAGGGAAACAAAGGATCCGAAATAGAAGTATCACACAGCAGCACCGCATACATGTGAGACTGCTGTCACATAGAGAACAAACAGAGCTTTTCATGGAAATGGTGAGCTGAAAGCCAAGAACATTAGACTATTTTAAAGCACTAGAGTTTGAAGATCACAGGAACAGAATAAGTAATGGACCTTGGATCTTGCGGTGAAATGGGACTCCAAAATCCAAGTATGCTTCTCACTGTATTGTTTTGAATACGACAGCATGACAAAAATGTTTGGCCCTGCTGGCAGTCCATGGGACAGTCAATATTGGCATGGTGGGATGAATAGCACTTTCCATTCTTACAGAGACTTGAACCCGCATTTGACTTTCAAATAAAGAGCCATGCCAGCAGTTGCATTTCATTAGATATTCTCTTTTTCCATTTTTCCGTTCCGGATAGAATAAACAATGTGAGCTCACATCTGGAAAATGAAGGGGACTTTTAACAGAGACATTTGTCATAAGCCTGAGGACTGTTTCTATTAGCCATGTATCCATAGTTGCACTCAAGGTCACAGTTACAATGTAAGGGTTTAACTGGCACTCTTCCCAACGTTGACTCATTAGAATCAGTCAACATTCCTGCATCCCGTGATTACGAGTCGCCTGGCAATAGACAAGTGCGACAAGAGAGGAAGCTTACACTTGCTAGGAAATAGAAAAGATAGGATTTCTTCACCAGGAACAAGTAAATCCAGAGTTAAATGCAGGTAGACAAGGTTTTGGGTGAGGTGAGGGAGAGGTATAGCCTGAAGAGGAGTAGATGTGGAAGGGGGTGGAAGGGGGTGCCAAACATCCCATAGCAGCAGAGTGCAAGGCACAAGCTGCAGTGTGAGGCTGGATCACGGCCTGGAGGTACAGCAGGAGGGGATGAGGGGATGAGGGGAGTGACCTGAGAGTTTGGGAAGGACAAAGACGAAGCAGCCTGCGGCGCTGGAGAATGACATCAGTACCGAGACATTCTGGTGCTCGCTGCAGATCCACAGCCACCTCTGGCTTCAGTGGTGTTTATGTCCCGCTGATCTTGGTTTGGGCGGAATTAGAGAGGAAGAAGTGGAGATGTCCTTCTGTTTCTACTGTGTGTGTTTGCCATTGTATATGCAACACTTTCACAAACTTGCAGAGACTGTAAACATGGAGGTGATGGATAACATTTTCACCAGCATAATCTGACTTTTACTTTCAAAAGTTCAAACTTTTAGCACGCTGCAATGTCTTTCAGACCATTTTTCTTTGATTCTTAATGTGGTGTTTCTAGTAGCCGTGATTATCTTCACACAGATAGGTAAGAAGGCACCTACTCCACTTCAAAGGACTTCAATTTTAAATATAATTTAATACTTTCCTTAAAGCTCAACTTATAAGGCAAAGTAACCGTGCAGTATTTTGCATATGGGAAAAAACGGTAGATCCGGGCTTTCTACTTGAAAATACCATTCACATCAGCTTTCAGGCCGTAAATACTACTTGGGAACTCTGGGTTTGACGATGGACTCTGATTTAAATGTGACATCACCATCAAGGAAATATCTGCAGTCGAATGATGTATTCATTTCAAATAAAACAAAACGAAAGATTTTCATTGGTTGAACTGAACTTTTAAATTGCCACGGCAGGACTCAGCTACTTGCTGGATTTTTTTTGCTTGTGGTTGACACTGCATTGTTTAGTTTGCTGTAAAACAAACTCAAATGTGTCACTTGCTAAGTACATGTGTATCAAGTGTGAAAGGCTGAGAATAATTATCATTATGTGAAATCAAAGTCTAGAGAAAACTTTAATCATGGCGTCTGATGGCTTCAAACGGGTTCAACGCTGCTGTTTTGAACCATCAAGTCATTCTAATGATTATTCCCATATGACATGAATGCGTATAAGCCCTGCTCCACACTGTCCATGCTGCTGGTAAGTACTGTGAACAGTTGTGTATTTAAATGTTACAAAGGTGATTGTAGGTCTCATTTTCCCTAAAATCTATAACCAGGGGGATGTAATAATACAGTGTGTGCTGAAAAGGAGGGTTGCCACACCTTTTCACCCACTCTTAAATCGCCCCCTGGTGGTAGATGATCGGTTTCTCACACGGAGTAGACTAGTTTGATTCTGGCTGAGCAATTAAACTTCTGTTATTGGAACATTTTTACATTTCCTTTTAAATGTAATGGAGTAAAAATATTATGTTTCCAAAAATGTGCACGAACATACACACAATCGAGTACAAGTACCTCAGATTTGTACTTAACGGCTTCCTCAAGCGGCCTGAAAGAGTCTCTCTCTGACATTGTCTATGAATTCACTAGTCAATTCCAAACAAAAGGAGGTTCAGGTGTACAGCAGGTGAGTCAGGATGGAGATGGTCAGCTGTGCCTATCATTTGGCAAGAATCGGCGATTACTCCTGCTCCTTATTGGCCTAATGCCTCGTAAACCAACGATTCACCTTGAAGGTTCATTAAAAAAATTATGAGATCCCTGGAGGAGGAGGCCTTAAACTTTCAGTACTTGAGTAAAAGTGCTTAATTACTTTTAACGTGAGCTATCCGTTATTGTTCAGGAGGATGATATCAGTCTGTAACACCACCCTGAATAAATCAATGATGGTTGCTGTAAGCTAACACTGTGCCATGCCCACCTGTCTCTCACAGTAGGCCTTCATGAGTTTGCTGAGCGGCGTGTGCCTTTTGATCTTGAACTGCACTACAGATCCATCCTGACCCGCTACCTTCAGGTTTATGTGGTCGTTGTTTTCTGTCTTCACTCCTTCCTGAGGGACGGAGGCAGAGAGGAGAACCAGTTAACACATGCATGCAGGGAACAGAGATTAATCATGCAGCAATTATTTGTTAATTGGTGGCTGGCTGAAATGGAAAGAGGCTATTGAAGTCAATAGCCACTGTCCGTGTGCGGCTGTGCAATATACAGTACTGTGGCCACCTAACATTATGCAGAGTAAGTATCGATGAGGAACCTGGGTGAACACACTGGTTTGGTTCTTTCCGTGTAATTTGTGTTGGAATAAACAAATACCATCAAATACTACTATACTGCTATATAACATTAGTAATCATCCCTGACTTGACATAACAGTCATTCAGTGTTTCAGATGAAAACTGCAGGTACACAATAAGAATTTCTCCCACTGGCACAAACATACAAACACAAGCTATTAACAGTAGCCTCTCTGGGGTCAACACACACACGCTTGTGAATTCAGGCATGTAGTGAGGAGGATGACACCAACAACGAGCGCATCTGGTTGGCTGTCCTTGCAATCAAGCAGGCAGTAATCTACGCGCCTGTGGATGCGCGTTCACAAGCCTTCCGGTGTATCAAAGTAGTAGTTGAATTTTTGCCCACAACTTGAATAAGATAAAGCAGAACATCTGAAAATACCAACTTTTTCTGTTATCCCTCACCCCGATGATACGGTTAAACAGACAGATATTTTGATGCATTCTTAAGATACTCACCTTAGGTTTTTCATCAGCCATGGTTACTCTTTTTGCGCTTCTCTACGCTGCCACACAAAGAATACGGGTACGCGCACGTACTCGCTCCCGTTTAAAATATTCGACCAAACGTGCGCGACCATGTGCCCATGCGCGTCCACTGTACTTGTCTTTGATTGGCTACGTTAGTCACGAGGAAAAAAGCGCAGTCTGGCCATGGGCGGGAGTGTCACAATGCGCGTTAAAGAGGCATTCAGAAACACATGCACGCGCATCACAGTGTTTTTCTTTTTATTGAGGTCTGTGGGGGCAGAGCTTTCACAAAAATACGACTCTGACCTCTCATCATTGCTACGTGCTTCCATCGTTGTCAATACAACACTATAGGACTGGAATATATAGGTTTTTTTGATTGTTCTTTTTTCCAATGGAGGAGATCCCAGCGGCCATCTTGTTTTTCCTTTAATGTCTTGACGAACATACTCTGAACCACAGCAACCACAGTTTTTACGGATACTTGTCCGTTTTAAGACATCATGTATTTATATAAAATAAAACCTAAAAAAAAACTGAATAGATTCCATTGGAAATCTATGATCTGTTTGCACGTGTCTTCAGCAGAACAAGACTTCATAATTTATTTAATTCATTATTCCCCCCTCCCCCCTGCATTTGGTGTGAAACTGGCTCGGGGTTATTCGGGGTTATCTCTAGGTCGGACAGCATGTCAGATGGGAGCAGTTTGTTTCTAGTCAGGCAGGAATGGCAGCGCTGGCGTGACGTCATGACACATGCGCCGAGGGGGGGCTTTCAACTGAATGATAGAGGCGCGGAGGCAAGCGCTGTAGTAGTTCATGGCGTGAGATGTTTCTAAGTCTTGCCCTTCTGAAAACAAGCCAAAGGCGTTACACTTCATTGTACTGATCACAGTCTTTCCTGATGGAGGAGGTAGACGTCGAGCCCACGACCACCGTGAGTAACTGACGCTGTCTTCTGTCCTTACTGTTGTGTTGCAGCGGCAGTGCTAACAAGCTAACTGTAGCGCAACAAGCTGCTATACTCTGAGATGTAGCAAGTTTAGAAAAGTCAATGTATCACTATTTCAGCATAACATACAAGTGACATGTCAAGCTGTAAATATGAAGCTGAAAATGCAACACTGTCATTAATGACCCTGTTTTTATTAAAACGTAGAGTATTCCTGCAGCCGGTGATGGGAAGCATTTGGGATTTGCGTGGGGTCCTGGAGATATCCTGGTCTATGAGACCGTATTCAAAGCATCGGGTAAGTGTAGATGTTAATACAAGGCCTAGTTTGTAGTATCAGATGGTTTGATAGCCTGTTGCTTTCTCTTTCCCTCTCTTTCCCTCTCTCTCTCTCTCTCTCTCTCTCTCCCTGGCTCTCTCTCTGGCTATCTGACACACACACACACACACTTCCTTGCCTACTCTCTGAACTCCTTCCCTCCTGTGTATGTGTGTGTGTGTCAGGTGCTAAAGGATCAGGCTGCTCCTTCATCCACGAGGTCAGGAAAGATGAGGACATATATTCCCCCATTTTACGCAAACTCTTCAACGAGTCACATCACATCTTCGTTGGACTGCAGACGATCAGAGAGGACCTGCCCAGCAAGAACAAGAAACCCCAGTAAGCTCACCTGACGGGCGAACCCTGTCTTCCAGTGCATGTGACTGTGGTGCTGTTTGTATGACATCCACCTCATCAGGAATAACAGATGAAACACCCACACAATACATGACTGTGTTTGGTGATTTGCCACATCTGTCTTTGTCTTACTCCTCAGATTTGTCAGCATCAGTAAGAACTACAGATCTGTGATACGAGCCTGCATGGAGGAGCTTCAGCAAGTTGCAGGTGTAGTATTATGAAATATTATGGTGACATGTTTTAGTCTTTGATGCGAATACTCTCGTAGATCGTCACATTTATCCTGTTCTCCCGTTCTGCAGTTTCTACACAAGATGCAGAATTGGCCACGCAGTATGGAAATCAGGTATTGGATACATGCATGTGTGCCACCACACCCAGAGACTGACATCCTTATATTCAAAGTCAACAAAATGCACATGCAGGAAGCCTTTGTTATGGACAGAAACTCTAATCTAAGTCAAGGAGCATTTAATACTGGAATGTATCTCTATTGCATAAGTGTACATATTTACTTTAAGGATGTAGCATTTTCTGACTGAAATTTTCTTTCTGGCTATTCTGTTGCCAGTGACATTCTTCTAACACTGTATCTGTTTGTTGTGGCAGGTGTCCATTCTGTTGGCCATAGAGCTGATCTGGAATCTGTGTGAAGTGCTGTTCATTGATGCTGCCCCAGGTTAGAGTGTGACTTTGTTCTCTCTCTCTCTCTCACACACACACACATACATACATTTGATTACCTGTCTTTGAAACCATTACAGCATTCAAACCCAAACTAACAAGTCAGTGGCGCGTGTGTGTGTGTGTGTGTGATTGGTTCCTCAGCGGGTTCCTTGTTGCTCCACCTGCTGGACTGGGTGAGGTTGCACAAGGCTGATGTGGATGAGAAGGCCAGGGAGGTGCTGCAAAGTGAGAGCCCTGCCGAGCACCACAGCTACTGGGATGTGGTAGGTGCAACACACACACACACACACACTCTTTGAAAACCCCTTTTAAATGTTCTCTTTTGATCTCTAATGTAAGGATTTTTTTTCTCTATCCAAAAATGACAGATTCACCCTCAGAAATGCAGTCATCACTGATCATTTGCATTTTGTCTGACTTTGAACGCAGCATCAAATCTGAACCCTCGTATCTGTTGTGTCCCTGCTGTGTAGGTGGTGAGTTACGTGCTGCAGGGCAAGTTGGACGAAGCGAGACAGATGCTGGTGAAGCAGGCGACCCTGCAGCCCGCTGCCAGGAGCATGTACAAGCTGATGGACAACCTGCTCAGCAAGATGCCCATCTACAACGTAGGATACCCTCATTACGGTTTATTTCATTGTGTAGATTCAGTCTCAGGTTTTCAAGATCATGTTTGAATGTTATTCTATACACGATGGCAAGAATTATTAGAATTGGAATCACTTTTTTCCGCCTGTTATTCCTTGCGCAACGGGTACACAAGGATTTTTTACTTGGTTACTTGGCGCTGACACATTACAAGACAGTTGCACAATACAGGATTTACACACCAGGTACAGGATAAAATGTAATGGGACTTCACATACAGTGGAGACGAGGCATACTGTATGAGAGTAGACTTAACATGAACACACTACAAGTGTACAAAAATGCAAAGTGATATTACATATTTGATAAACTTTGCATGTCAGTTCTATTATTACAATTCTCTTTGAAGTACTGTCTTACCAGTGATTTGCGAGTGTCATTATTCTTTGTTATCAAGCCTGTCTCTATATTACTGGATCACTCCATCTCACTGACTCCTCCCATCCAGAGCCAGTTATATTTACATAATGACCTTGTAACATAATGCACACATTGATATGAAAACACTGAACTCGGGCACAATGAAATGATGATAAAATAGAAACTTTGACAAAACCAAATTAAGGCTTCATGTTTACTGTAGAAGTTTTTTTTTTATACTGTACAAGAATGAAATGCAGAAAACTTTCTTCTGAAGGCAGGAAAATGAGCTCTAATACCTCTTAACTATACTGACTGTGTGCAGACACCAGCAGCAATAATGTAAAGCAGAAGGCCAACCTAGACCATGGGTCCAAACTTGAAAAAACACTGGTATTATCCTTAAGTCTCCATATAAGAGCCATTCTCAAACTGCAACAGCTAATGAAACTGATCCTGGAACCGGCCCAAGAGTGAACTTGAGTGTTGTAACCAAAACTACACCCAAAGCTCCACAGTTTGCCTGAATTGGTCAGATGCCCGAGCCTCAAAATTGCCTTTGAAAGCAAACAGCAGAGCAATGGCACCATCAATATTGCACAGATTCTGACATTTTATCTTACTCATTTATGTTTGAATAAAATGTCAACTTATAAAATGTACCAACTTTAACCGGCTTTAACTGCAGCAGCTTTAACCTCTGGCCTGTGTGATAATCCTCCAGCCCGGCGGCACCCTGACATTGACAGAGTTTGATGTGAAGTGGAGACACTGGCATGAGGAGGTCAACTGCTGTCTGCTGGACAACTCCTTCGCTAGCAACCTCCACCTGGAGCTCATCTGTAAGGTGAGTCTGTGCACCAATGCTTCCAAGACAAATTCTAGTGCATTTATTGTACTTGATGAATAAAATTATGCTGAATGAAACTATTGATCCAACACTACTTCTCACCTTTTCCCATTTGTTTTTCCCTTTAATCCTATGTGTGTGTGTGTGTAGATCCTAGCGGGGGATGAGGACACTCTGCTGGAGCACAAGGAGCTGCTGAGCACCTGGTACCACTTCCTGGTCACCAGACTGCTCTTCTCCCACCCCACAGTCAAACCCACCGAGCTGCATTACTATGCACAGGTACAATACACTCACTGCTGCATTACTCAACATTTATGCACAGGTATACAGCGCTCACTGCTATTACATTATGTGCCATACAGAGAGGCTCCCGCACACATCACACATGGGTAGACTGCACTAACTGAAACTACATTATCCATCATTCATTCATTCTGTTCTCACTGCCACTACATTACATGACATTTATATACATGTATACCATACTCACTGGGATTATATTAACCATCCAAAGTAAAAGGTATATTTGCCATTATATAGAAGTACAAAAATAAGGAACAGTTGTGTAAAAAAATGCATTTATGATTGATGTGGGATTTGTGCAGTGACCTCTAGAGTGTTTTGGGTGTGTCCTCCTTGTACGTAGAGAGATAACTGTGTGTGTGTGTGTGTGTGTGTTGCAGTCGTGCATGGCCATGTTTCTAGACTCAAGGAGTGTCCCAGAGCCCCTGGACAGCATCTTACTAGCTGCCTTTGAGTTTGACATCCACCAGGTCATCAAGGACTGCAGGTAATACACACTATTCTGCACATACATGCAACCTTACAGTGCATGGTTCCCTATCCCTGTCCGGATCTTTCAACATACTATTTCCTCATTTCTCCACTGTGCATTCTTTTTCAGCATTGCTCTCAACAACTGGTGGTTTGTGGCCCATTTGACAGATCTCCTGGATCACTGCAAACTGCTCCAGTCTCACAATCTACAGTAAGTACTCTGTTCGGCTGTGTGTGTGTGTGTGTGTGTGTGTGTGTGTGTGTGTGTGTATTCACAGAAAATTTGAATCCGGAGATTCATGATTGCACCAGTGCTGCCATTGATCACATGATTCTATTGTGTGTTCAGCTTTGGCTCCAACCTGAGAGAGTTTCTCCTGCTGGAGTATGCCTCGGGTCTCTTCACTCATCACAGGTAAGCTTATCTTCCCCACAGTATGATATTTATACCAGGATGAGATTCCTAGTCTAGTATGGAAAGTATGGGAAATTAATTTGAGCATTTTGAGGTCTTGGAAACTTTGGAATTGCACAAAAAGTCTGCAAAAGTATGGGAAAATATCGTTATTCCATCCTTGACATTTTATGTCGTAATGGAGCCATTTGTCATTTTAGACACTGTGATTTTTGTTGTTGAAAAGAATAACCTTTGTTTATGGAACATACATCAGTGGAAAAAAAGGCCAGTGAAAAGTGTGGAATTTTGAAATGAAAAATGTGTAGGAACCCTAGAATGAGATTAAGGCTGTACAAATGGCTGACCTTATGGATTGTGTGTGTGTGTGTGTTAAGTCTGTGGCAGTTGGCAGTGGACTACTTTGACCACTGTCCAGAGTTTGGCCGTGTCTACCTGGAGCTGCAGATTGAGCGCGTGCCGTTGGACACGGAACGCAAAGCCCTCAAGGTGCTCAGGATCTGTGAGCAGAGGCAGATGTCAGAGCAAGGTAGTTCTTTCTTTCTCAGTCCCTCTCTCGTTCTCTCTATCCACCCGCCTTACACAACAGACACAAAGACAAAGTTACCTGTTTTCCTGATGCGGTAGAGACTTTAACCTTTAACCTTTTTGTTATGTTTATCCAGTGCGGAGTATCTGTAAGATCATGGCCAAGCGGGCGCTGAGGAACAACCGACTGGGCTCTGCTCTCTCCTGGAGCATCAGGGCCAAAGATGCTGCCTTCGCTACCCTCATTTCAGAGAGGTTAGTGTCCTTCACAGCTCTTACTCACAGAGATGTCCCTCAACACTAACTGAGACTGTGCTGGAGCCCAGGAACTCTGATGTGCAAAACTTCAAAAATGCCTTAATTTTCATGCCTGCTCATGAATGCATTCTTTAACTTCATAAAGAGTGCTTTGTCTTCTTTGCCTCAACACTGCCTCTACCATGGACTCTAAAAAGGCTTTGAAAACATTTGATTCTGGAATATAAAGCAAGGACACACTGTTGTGTCCTGTTCAAATTTAGAATTAAGTTCAATCCCTACAAGATTATATTTGATGTTATGATCATGCATGAAGAACACAAGAGATGGGAGAAGGAGGGGCATTGTGGTGGTGGTACTGTGTCATCCTGGTATTGTTGTAATGCCTTTAAATTAGATGTATTTCAGTTCACACAGCATAGAGAGAACAGAGTGAAGGCATTACCTTGTGGTAGATTCAGAATAGATGAAGCATTGTACATGTATCTGAGCTCTCAGATAAATTACAGCTTGTGGTTCTCTTTATGAAAGCACCTCATTGTCAAAGATCAGTGTCCCTCTCTCCATGTGGTTTTAACTGTGTGTGTTTGTGTGTGTGTCAGGTTCCTACAGGACTACTGCGCCAGAGGGACCTTCTCTGATCTGGACCTGATAGACAACCTGGGCCCAGCCATGCTGCTCAGTGACAGGCTCACTTTCCTAGGTATGGACTAGGAGAGCGCGCGCACACACACACACGCAGCATCCATTAGCTGCGCTGCTAAACTTGTGACTCAGTCCGTGTGCCACGCTCACAAGGTTAATGCTATCTACACATCAACTGAGGGGACATTCAGGCAGACCAGACTCGGTCCTGGCCCATTTCCCTAATAGTCACTCCTAGGCTGTCACATGAGACCCAGACACAGAGAAGTGTGTACTCACACAGATATAAATAAGGCTATGCACTGCTTAATGCAGCAGCATGTGATAGGGGCTTTTTTGCTGGAAGAATATCAGTGAAAACAGATTAACCATTCATAAAAAAAAAACTTAAACCTGTAAAAACTCAACCTATAAACACATTAGAAAAACTCTTTTGGGCCCAAGACATTCAGAGCTGAACACAATTCATATTCAAGTAACCTTCTGAATTCAGGTGTTTAATTCCAGGTGTTTCTTTTATGGAGAATTCACACACAAAGCCTTGCTTCTCTAAATAATCTGAGTAGACACTCCCTTCCCTGCCAACTGTTCCTGTCTGTGAAAATCAATGCCATGCTTGTAGTACCTCCAGTGTGCTGGGTATCACTGGTTTCTCACGGACTCAAGTAAGGAACAATGTAGAAATCAGCATTTTGTAAGTACTTGTAAATGAGAGCGAGAACATGCAACCCTATAACTGTACTTGTATACTGTGTGATTATGTGTGAACATTAGCTGGGTAGTTCTCCAAAAGCATTCACAAGGAACAGCATCAGACCTCCATGTACCACTGATAGTATCTCCAATCCAGTGACCCAGGCTGAGCGTCATGCTACGCTCGCTAATAGACCTAAACGAACAGGTTTCAAGCCCGTACGCTGCTCTCCTTTCTCTCCTCCTCAGGCAAGTACCGCGAGTTCCACAAGATGTACGGAGAGAAGCGTTTCACGGAGGCGGCCAAGCTGCTGCTCTCCCTCATGACGGCCAAGATCGCCCCCCGCAGCTTCTGGATGACGCTGCTGACCGACGCCCTGCCGCTGCTGGAGCAGAAAGAGGTCAGTCGGATCAGACGACAACACGCCCGCACCTGTCACTAGGGCCTTATCGCTGAAAGTTGGCATACCACTACCCTGTTTGTTCCTCCTCTAGGTGATCTTCTCAGCAGACCAAACCCATGAGCTGATGTTCTGTTTAGAGGAGCTCACCTCCTCCGTCAGGACTGCCGCTCCCAGCCCAGAGAGACCCATGCAGGTACATCTCTCTCCGCATCCTCCTCACACAGCCAAGGTCCTGTTCACATGATCCATACTGGTGGTGGACGAGTACTGTTCACCATTTGTGTACGAAACCTAAGTTCCAGTGGCTGGTATGAGGCTTTCCCCCTAATAAGGTGTTAGGCTTAGTGGCTGACGACGGTCCCATCTGAGTCCAGTGGTAGATTCATGGCAGCTTGATGACAGAATTGCTAAATATTCAGTGGGGTTTGACTTAAATGTGATGCTAAAATCTGAAAGGGGGTTTAGAATACAGTTATATAATCAGGGTTCTCCATTTTACATTTTAAGTAGCCAGCCAACCAAAGCTCTTAATTTTCCCCATTTCAAAGTAAGGTGGGGACTACTTGGTTTTCTCTCCTGTCATTCCTCTTGCAGAATGGCTACAATACAAACAGCTGCCACACCATTAAAGAAGTATGATCCAATAGGAGTCTAATCCATGTGTATCTGTCATTCCAGGAGGAAGACATTGAGCTGACCAAAGTGGAGCTCCTGAGGCTCGCTCTGGCCAGGAATCTGGCTATGGCTATAGTCAAAGAAGGGACAGTGGAAGCATGATGAATGGTGAACATCCTCAAGAAAGCTCTTTTCTTTTTTTTTGCATTTTTTTGTACTGTATATAAAGTCAAGTAATCAAAATGTGTTCTTTGATAATAAACACTTTTCACCATGTGCATTGTGTTGAAACAATGTTATTTTGATTAACCCTGCATTGTTATTGATAAGGTATAAAACCTCACAATATCCAGACATCCATTGAAAGAAATATTTATTTCTTCATGCAGCAAACAAATAGCACATCATACAGTATGTACAAACTTAACACTCTCTCCAGATCTACACATCACATGGACACATAACTTGTCATACAGCAGACGATAAGTACATCTATGTACATTAAACACACTTAACGTGCATCCCATGTGACGACAAGTCGAGGACTACCAGAGAAGGGGCGTGGTGGACTTTGTTTTAGGCAAATATACACACGGTACAGTCCTTCACCATCCCACTGTTGTACACTGGGAAGTAGTTGGCATGGTGACACGGATTTCCCCTTTGAGCTACCAAGTTTGAATTGAGATTTTTCAGCAGGTCTTGATCTTGCAAGGTTCAGTGATGCACTGCAATACTAAAACTGAAAATAAATATGACATACATCCAATACTGACAATGGCAGAAAAGTAACAAACATTCTTAAATAGAGAACAAAACATACATGCCGACTATGACTGAAAACATAGTTGAACTGAAATGTTGACAATCTGGCCACGTCACTTTCCATTTAGTTTCAATAGATCCATAAAAACAAATCACAGGAAATAAAACCAGTAATGGTGTAACTTAGTGATCACAACTCAATAGCATACCAGTAATACGGAAATTATTTAAAGTGCTGTTGGTGGTCCTTGCCATGCTGGCAAAATATTCAACATGGTATGATGGTCCACCAACCTGAAACAGTGGGTACATTAGCTAGTATAAGTGTAAAACACAATATACTTCACTATGTCACAAGTCCTGATGGCTAAAAACATGATCACTGGATATGCATGCACTAATACAATAAGTTAGCAAAAACATGAAATCGTCAATTATCTTTCTGCAGCAATGAACCGCACTTTCCATTTCACAGGTCAATTTTCCAGTTAAACTTCATAGTACGAATCAACAAAATTCCATTCCTGTATCTCTGGATATATTCAAGTTTGGTATATTTTCTGTAGGCTGTGTAAGTGCTTGGCCAGAAGAATGAATAAAAGTGCCAGTTTGTTTACAGTAGATCCTTCCCCAAACAGCACAACTGTTGGTCTCTTAAAGGTCTTTATTGGAAGGCTTTTTGCTAATATCTACAGCAAAACTTTTAGTTTGAAATATTTTGTTATGCTGCGTTACCTCTTGTCAGTCTGACGCTGAACTCTTTCTTCTCAACTTTGCTGTCTATTTACCACTGTATTTCTTTAGTTTGTTAGCTTTCTGTGCCGTATAGTATTCAAGCACTGTATAGTAAAAAATCCAGTGTCTGCTGAAAGCTTCTTACTGGCAATAATGACAATTGTGAAAAAAGAAAGAAAGAAAAGGAATGATGAGCTGAAAGGTAGCATTAAGTTTGTACTGTAACATTGCAGCAGAATTTCCCCACCATTCCCTCTTCTTGTTCTCTCTGGGATGTGTGTGAATACACACACATCCCTTCATGGAGTCGGAATTGGTTTGTCCCCGTTGTGCGGCAGCGTGCCTGGAGCCTGCTATAGATGACCCCATGTCTCTGGAGGGGGGAACTGGTCTACCTCTCCAACCTCGTTGCACAGACGCTCTCCTAGTGTGAAAGCCAGCTTGTAGCGCAGGCGCACCTTCTCCTGTGAAGACGCAGACACAGACTTCTTCTAGTGGTCTGTAAGCATCTATTTGTGTATTTCTGTGTGTTTGGAAGACTCCTACCTTGCTTGGGTTGGCCAGCAGCATGATCTGGGTGATGGAGGCTGGAGGTAGGATGGGGTTAAAGGGTGCCAGGTCTGTTCCTGATGGAGGCTGCAGCTTCACCTTCATTGACTGGTGGAGGATGTAGGGAAGAGATATCGCTGTTACTACTGTTTTGATCAAATGTAAATTATAGGCTGAAACATGTTGCAGGTGATGTAGAAGTGACAGTAAACTTGTGGTTGTGGCTGCTGAGTGGAGAGCGGTGTGTAACTATGTGTATTATGTGTGTGTGTGATAGCATGGATGTCTGTACCTTGGGCACAGCAGCTTGCAGTACCACACTGTGAACAGGCAGGGGCGCTGTATTGAGCATGGACACCACCATCACCAGGACATCAGGCCTGCTGGGGGGGCAGTCGGACGCGAAGTTGAGCAGCACGCGCACCCCGTCCTTGTCATAGGCCGTCACAGGCAGGACTTTACCTGGGGTACAGACGAGGCACAGCCAATCAGGAACTGGCAAGATGTGGACCGTCCAATGAGAGACTGAAGTAGACAGGACTGCTGACAGCTGTTATTACACAGGATGCATCCCAGACTTCCTGTAGCGCTGCCGTCTTCCATTCATTATCAATCTACATCCCTCTATTCATCCAGCCATTCATCAATCCATAAACCATCCATCCACCCCAGCCTGCCTATCAGGGTGGGGGCCATTCATGAACTGAATTGAGAATGCATAGTAAATTCCAATTCAATTGGAATTGGAACTGCAGCCAGCTCTAAGGGAATAGAACTGGAATGACAGGAAACAGAAATGGATTCCATTAAATTCCATGAAATTCTTGAATTGCTAAACATTATAAATCAAGCATTATGAATCAAATAAAAGACAGTTAAACAAATCAAATACAAATACAAATCATTACGTATGCATGTTGATTACATGTTATGCATCAAATACCACCTGAAAGGTACCTGTAACATTTCAAGATATTCAGTATTGACAATATACTGTATAACACTACGTAATCTCAGATATGTGGTAAGAAAAAAAAAAAAGGAATTTCACAGAATTTCACTGAATTAAGTTCAACGTTCTGAAATTCCAATTCAATCTCCCTCCCCCCCTGTATTTCCATCCCTCCCTCCTCCCTCCTCCCTTCCTCTCTCTCTCCCTCCCTCACTCGGTCTGATGGCCTCCAGAGGAACGTGCACGTTGCCCAGGGAGACGTCTGGTCCTCGGGCGGGGCTGCCCTGCAGAGGAGGGTGGCAGGGCGACAGGGAGCGGAACAGCGGGCTGCCTGGGGCCGAGCCTATGCTCTGGGCCTTGACATGGGACACGGCAGGGGAGCCGGGGGCAGCGGCCTGGAGGAGAGAGGCTGAGGGGGGAACGCTCTGTCCCACCAGCATCCCAAATGTGCTCCCAGTAGACATCTGGCTGGGCAGACTGAAAATCACATGTAACATTCTGCAATGAGTCCCTGAAGCACTGTTTTCAAGGATGAGCCAATTTAACCAAATAAGAGTCTCAAAGCACAATATAACCTCAGACTTCCTAAACAAATAGTCTACAAATTGGGATATTTGTAGACGAGGAACTGTTTGCTATTATTGGACAACTACCAGTACTCAATATAAAATTCAACAGCACAGAGTTAGGATATACAAGGTTCTGCTTCGCCAATATATATTAGAATATACGACCATGTACCTCTTGTGATCTCCAAAGCCCATCAAGGCCAGGTCCTGCAGGTCCTGCAGACTGTGTGTGGCGGGTGCAGGTGCAGGTGCAGCCAGGGGCAACACTGGACCTGAACAAGCTACACTACCAAGCAAGTCCACACCTGGTTCTGGGGCCTGGGGAGGAGAAGTCGTCGTAAGATAAGGCATAACATCCCATAAGAATAAAATGTAGATAATATTGCTTTTTCTGCCCTGCGATACGTATTGTCACATTTTTACATTGCGATATATTGAATTTCGATATGTTGTCCCATCCCTACGAAGAATCTATGTGTTGTTTATCAAAAGTTTCTCACACAACTGTTTCAGATGTCACTTCTCTCAGACTCTTAGTTAGAGGCAATACCTGCATGGAGCTCCACTGATTGGACAGCTCATTCAGCTTGGGTTTCGACTGGCTGCTCAGGGAAGGAACGGGGTCATTCAGTCCTGAAAGAAGGCAGTGCGAACATTGTCACAAAGCACGTCACGGAAACACCTGCATGAGCTCAATAACACGCTGCGGTGAGGCTCTACCGAGGGACAGCAGCTCGTCGTCGAGGAGGGAGAGAGCGGTGGAGGCCTTGTCGCCGGCTGGGTGGCTGGGGCTGCTGCTCTGGCTGCCGTGGGAGCCGCCCAGTCGCTTCGGAGGAGGAGGCAGGACCGGGATGGGGAAAGCCATGGGATTGGTCGAGATGGGATCGCAGGAGAGGACGGGAGGGGCGGCGGGTTGAGGGGGGCTCGGGAGGTCGATGCCAGCTAAGTTAATCAGCGTCTCGGTTGTCTCTGTTGTCGTGTTTTTACAGAGAGGAGAGAGAGAGGAAGACTAATTATCTGGAGCGTAGAACAATCTGGTTCATCTGTATGTAAACATGCGGTGTCAATGTGTGTATATATGTGTGTGTGTGTGTGTGTGTGTGTGTGTGTGTGTCTCACCACCCTCACCATGCCCAGCTGTAGATCTAGACTCTTCACTGTCACCGTTGATCGGTTGCCCCTCAACAATCTTCTTATAGGAGTTGATGACTCTGGAGAGGTCATCGCTGGCCTGCAGGATATCACCTGAGGGGTCAAAGGTCAGGGGTTATAGATTATACCCAGTGAAAGATTCAAAACTTGAAGAGAGGACATTTCCAGAAATGAAAGAGAAACTCATTGCTCTCACCCAAACTGGTGTCGTTGTCCTCTGTCTCGGTGGCCATTTTGAAAGCAGAGCGCCTCAACTTGTCGCACCGCTCATACAGCTCCTGAGAAGAAACGCAAAACAAAACACACTTATGACACAAACTGGCGTGTGTCAGTGTCATTGGTATGTCAGTACAGATAACTACCTAACTGTGTGTTTGTGTGTGTACTTCAAATGTTTAAGCCGTATATGCTGATGGGTAGAGTAGGCTGATAATTAGACCTACACCTATAGAAACAGGAACAGTGAAATGATTTGTAAAGCTGCATTAAGCATCTTTAACTGTTTGAAAAAGTGTACATACCCAGAACCAGAATTTCATTTGGACCAACAGGGGGAATCTATCTAACAGTATGGTGGAGAATTGTTCAGCGTTGGCAGAGGTTTGTGTTCTCCAAGTGCCTTTGAGTTTTGAGGAGATCCTCAGAACGGTTTAAGAGGTCTTTAGCACCAGTAGCTGTCAGCTCCTTTAATGATGAGACTACACAATATGATGATGCCACTTGCATTATTTACAAAGGTTTATTGTTGCGCTGATGTACATAAACAGATAATATATTATGATCGGGTGTTGTTGTGCAGAGGCAGTTGGACTGATGATGTATTGTTGTCTCTGAGGTTGGCAAGGTGTGATGTTCCTCCAATCTGTTTATAGCCTGGGAATTTATTGTTCCTTGTTTTTTGCGTGAGGCGCCTATCCAAGTTTCTGCCTTGGAGAATCAATAATAGTTTATCTTATCATTTGTGTGTGTGTGTGTGTGTGTGTGTGTGTGTGTGTGTGTGTGCGCGTGTGTGCAGAAGGCCACCTTGATGATCTCCCTGTCTGAGTCAGTGGAGTTGTCCTTATCGTAGTGGGACAGCATCTCGGTCAGCAGCTTGACGTTGATGTTCACCTCCTCCAGGGTGTGTATGCGCTTTGTCACCTTCTGCACCCGAGCGTCATCCTGACAAAAACAACAAAACACATTCCATTTATATTACTTTGACAGGCACTCTCATCCAGAGAAATTTAAAAGCAAGTCCAACAATGGAATAAGTTAACCCGGTTCCTCCAGTTGAAGGACAGTCTCCCTACTCACTAACCCATCCTGCTGCCCCAACGTTGTAAAGAAGTTACAATATCCATGATGACTGTGTTCAATATTCTTCATCGCTACACGAGCCCTGCCTCTACACGTTCACAGAGCGTTGGCATCTCTCACCTCTTTCACCATGTTCTTGATCAACCTGTTGGCTTCCTGTAGGTCCTCTGGGTTTTTACTCCGAAGAAGCTCGGCAAGCAGCTGTACACACACACACACACACGCACGCACACACACACACACACGGCAATGCAAATACACAGAAACACAAACAAACCCAGACACACCTCGGTCATTTTGCATCTGTGATACTAGAAACGCTTCTTTCACTAATAACCGGGCAGTCTATGTTTCACCCAGAACAACAAGAAGTCAGAAAGGTAAACAATTATTCTGTTGAATCCAATAGGTTTTGACTGATGATGATGGCCTTCATTTTCATCAAGATACAACAGCCAAACACGGTGGTTTAGAAGGATGTTTCCTTTTCTTATTTGACTGAATATTATTTCAGTTTGTTCAGGTTGCTACACATTTAAAGGTTGCGGCAGACTTTGTTTTCCTTCTATGCCTCACCTTGCCCATGTCCTCATTCTCAAACACGGGGTTTTTGGGGCGTGTAGGAGGAGAGGGAATCAGAGTCTTGTCCAGCGGCAACTCTGGATCACTAGTCACCAGACCTGGTGAAGAGAGGGATGATTGGATTGATAAAAAAAAATAATGAAAGGCAGCTGTAGACGTCTTTCCACATGCGTAAAACCATTTTCATATGAATCATCATGAAGTTAATTGATAAATTGCTGTCCTCCATCCGTATCTCAACCCACCCTGTCTCCTCAGAGTCTGGTAGGCTTCACTGATCTTGGCCTCGCCAGGGAAAGCCACCGTCCAGCTGTACAGCATCTCTATGATCTTCATCTTCACCTTCTCAGGTACGCTGTCGCCCATGTACTGGAGGCAAGAGGTGAGGAGACACAGAATGGACGGGACATACAGTCAGAATACCCTGCATAAGCATACAGTCAGAACAATTTGTAACACAACGGTATGGAGACACAGATTCAGCGTCAGCTCACCTTTGGAGACACAACTTTGATCAGTTCGTTCAAAAATCTGTATTTTCCTATTTCATTATGAAACCTTCTCCCGCAGTTCTTCATACACGCCTCCAACACCTGTATGGAAACCCAGATATGTAAGATTAAGCCCAAACGTGAACGGTCACTTCAGTGGTTGAAGGAAACAGTGCCTGTCGACATATCAGTGATGCGGTTCTTACTGTTAGAGCCTGAAGCGCCTCCCATTCTTGTGGCGAATGGATTTTGTGGACGAGCAGTTTCACCGCGATCTGGGGACTGCAAGACATGTCAGATGATAAACCTGTATTTTCAGAAAATGGTGGATAAAATGCTTGGTTTGCTGATATTTCATAAACATACCCCTCCAATTCCTTGTTGATCTGGTCACAGAAGCCTATGATGTACTCCCAGTCCTCCTGTCTGTTTGTCGGATGGGTGGCTTTATCTGGTGGAGAAAGAAATGTCTTAAACCAGCAATTTTTGCAGGAGAACTGATGTGTTTGAATGGCAATATCCACTGCATTGCCCAGCTGAAGGCACAATGCATGCTACTATTAAACTGGCTCCCTATGTTATTATTCCTCCTATTACCATTCTTCTCTCTGCTATTTAATTATGTAGTTTTCATTCATTGTATTGGCAATGCAACCCACTCATCAACCAGAGAAATCTGTAATCTGTCCAGCAGCAGCAAGATATAAATTACTTTGTGCAGAAACCAACTCATCTGCCTGTGCAGCTTCATGTCTCAAAATCACGACCGAGTCTGAGTGTAAAGTGGAAAATCCGTGACACTAAATCTGATCCAGACTGTTTAAAGCTCTCCACCCAGCCCTGCTAATAATGATGACACTGGACTGCCAACCTACATCCCAGTTGTGAAATAGCTCGCAGGCAGCGGGCCTGGAGGATTATCAACAGACTGGCAGCTCACATACAGACCGGTTTACTGCCCTGACATTTGGAGCAATGCGTCGTGCTAATTACTCGTATTAATTCATTGATAAAACGGGATTAATCACTCACTGAGCCAAGATTCAAGCGACTCCCCTTCCTGGTACGCCATAGCACTAAAAACATCGCGTGATGTCACCGATGTGTTCGCGAGAATCAAGAGTTATTGCCCCGGATTATTTCCAGAAAAAACATACAGCGATTGCAGTTTTTATACATCATATTTGGTCTTTGGTATTACAATTAAGGGATGGCGCATGTAAGGCAAAATTTTCCACAATAAAGACCCCCCCCCCCTTTTCCTGAAGGCATCCGCTAGAGGTACTAACCTGGGGTCCTTCGTGACACTCACACACATTTTCAAGATGGCTGCTTCCATCTCGGGATTATTAAAACCTTGGACGCCAAGGTAAATATTATTTTAAGGCATTAACGTTAACTAATAACTACTAGTGTTAACTGTCCATTTATCATTACCGTGTTATGGGTTATAACATAAACACGAAAGACTAACGGTTGCTCGGGAGTTATTTTTCAGGTCACTAACGGGACCTAACGTGGTTAACGTTACATAGCGAGCTGTATATCAGCCGATTAAAGCCCCAAAAGTAGCTTCATTAACAGTAAAAACAAAAATGTATGCTCGGGGTGTATCGCCAGCACTGTAAAACAGTCAGTTAGATTAATTCAGGCAGGTGTTACTGTTAGATATTTGGCATTGGAGCGCCGCAGTCATTTCAAACGGTGTACACACACACACACACACACACACACACACACACACACACACACACACACACTCAATATGTGAAACTCTGGTCTAAGCCGTTTATCCTTCCATGTCAGAGTGGTCCTGGTGAGATGGAGCAAGTACAACCCGTACTACCTGGAGCCAGAGGTCCGGAAGGAGGCCTACAGCAGAGCAGAGACGGAGCTGAGCGCGGAGGAGAAGGAGCAGCAGGAGCTGAAGGTGCTCAGACCCGTCAAGGCAGCGTCCAACGGGGTGACCAGCTCTCTCTTCTACGACCCCGTCCTCAGGTAAACCACCCCAGGCCAGTGCATCTTACTCAAAGCTGTGCATGAAAGAGTTTTAATGTCCGGTGATCATTCTTCTGTTTGCTTTGCAGTAAATTCATGAACATGGTTATGACAGATGGAAACAAGGTTCTGGCCAAAGAGATCATGACACAGGCAAGAAACACACAGATGTTAAATAACACTGTTTATGGTCTCAAAACATATTTGCTGTTCGTCTAATAACATTATCACAAGCTGATAACCTCCATTTCTGTCTCTACTGCCAGACATTGGAGAACATCAAGAGGAAACAGGTGGAGAAATACCATAAAGCTCCAGAGGGGAAGAAGGAGGAGATCGAGTGTAATCCCTATGCCATCTTTCACCAGGCTATAGAGAACTGTAAGCCTGTCATTGGGCTGGCCAGCATACAGAAAGGTGGAAAGTACTACCAGGTCAGTGCCAGGTGCAAGTTAGAGATAAAACAGCTTTGAGGTAAACTGAAGCTTCACCTAAAACCGCCATTAAGGATAAAACTACTGAAAGCTCTTTTTTATACACAAGTTAAATATGCAGGTACTGTTTTTCAGTATATAGGAATGATGGCTAATCTGGTACCAACAAAGTAAAATCTAATCCTCTCCTATTTTGTCTCCAACCTTACCTAGGTGCCCGTCCCTCTTACCGACAACCGGCGGCGCTTCTTGGCGATGAAATGGATGATCACAGAGTGCCGGGACAACAAACACAGACGCACACACATGTACGAAAAACTTTCCCAGGAACTCCTGGCAGCCTCTGTGAAGGAGGGCAACGTCATCAAGAAGAAGTACGAGCTGCACAAGATGGCCGAAGCCAACAGAGCCTACGCCCACTACCGCTGGTGGTAGTCCTCTTCAACTCTTGTGTGAGAAGTGGAAAAGAAAACCCACAGGACTTAAGGCGGGGGGAAAGAAGCGGTCACTTCAAATGCTTCTCCAGACAGTGAGAGGACGGTGGATTCTTCTGTGGTGGAAGAAAATGTGTTGGCCACAAAATCATGGAAGATTCAACAATACGTTGTGGCCCGATTGTAAATAGTGAACAAAAAGGACAATGCTGCAAAAGTTTCTGTAGGACAATAGTGGAATATAAAGTTGGTGAACTGAACATGATTAACTCTATAAGTCTCTTTTTGTATTGAAGAACTGTATTGTGTTCAATAAACAGTTGTGAGTGAATGGCACAGTGCTTAAACATATTAACTGACACACAATCACAATAAACTTCAACTGAATTAAGCAAAAACTGCAAGATTTATTAGAACAAATCTTTTTGCATTCAATGTACAACCCAACCATAGAAAAAATGGTATTAAGTAAAGTAAAAATGCTCTAACATTGTAACAAATAAACATTATAAATATATTACAGTCAGTTCTATGCCCTGTCATGACAGAGAAATCCACCATTTGTGTCTCCAGCATTCAAATTTGGTAATTCCTTGATAAGCAAAGTCATGTAAGTCACTGAGCTGATTTAACTCTTTGATCAGTTTAATACATCATTAAACAAACTTTGCTTTCATGTGTATTTGAATACTTGGTCTGAACATGCTGACAAATAGCTATGCTTATACATAAATCCTCAAACATGGTCCTAGGAGAGCTTAAGCCTAAAGGACTTTAGGAGACAGCATACTAAATGTCCTACATACTGACCATGTCTGGGGTTTCCCACAGCTAACATGTTTTAGTAGCTTTTGAGACCTTTGTTTTGAAAATTTGAAATTAATTATCTTTCTCTCATTTACACATTGGATTATTCCTCTGGATTGTATTGATCAGTGACTGATTTGTCCAGCAGCTGTGCGAGCAAGTTTTGGAATAGAATTAAGATTTACTTAATCACATATATTAAGTTACATCTGCCCAGCCCATGGGTACTTCTTAAAGGTCCTAGACCTAAATGGACTTAGTTATCCTATGCTTGTGTCCGTCTGATTCCAAGGCACAGCTTTGGTTTGGAGACAATGAAGCCGTCACTGAGCACAGCCGACAAAAGTAACACGCCTCTAACTAAAACAGAGTAAGCTACATAGTATTGCTAGTGCTGGTGGAGCCGGAACGATCAAGGAATTGAATTCAACAAGAGCTCAACTAGACAAGGAATGAAAACAAATACATACAATCTACTGAGCCTATTCTCTGCTTATTAAATGACACCATGGCAATGTACGATTAACCCATAAGCAAAGGGAGGGAAAAATGATTGATAAAGCAAACTCCCTATTCCTATAGCACCGTAATTACAAAAATATGTTTGGACTTTGTCAAAATTCACCTGTATTGGATATGATGCTGTATATGTCATATTGGCACAACTTGTATTACAAAAAGAAATTGTGAACCCTGATGTACTGCAATTAACAAATCAACATCTGGCTTTATCTCATTGTAATTGTACTGCTAATTGAGGTTACGTTTTAACAAACAAAACATTGTGAAAATCTAGATGCACTGAAAAATGGTTTAAATGTGATCCGTAACGAATTCTGGTCCTTTTTCTCTAAAAGTCTTTAGTTTGAAGTTGGGCACATCGTATTCTGTAACAAAATAATCCCTGATTTAAGCAAGAATGCTTTGACAATTGAAACCTACCACACAAAAGAAGTGGTAATGTAACATCAATATAGGAATCCTACAGGACAAACTAGACAGAAAACACCTCTGAACTGCCAAAGAAATTCAAACCTTTTGTAAACCTGAAATTCTCTGTCAAAAATATATACTAACTAAATAATTAAAGTATTAACGGTTTCCATTCGAATGACTAAAAAGGTCTGTCACAACACTGAATAAAAAGTAAAGCAATGGCCAAATCAGCTTGCACCTGACTGGAATGTCTGTTCAAACTACTTTGGATTCATTAAAAAAATTATAATTTGGAATGTACAACTTTGAAATGTTTTCTTAAAACTGGAATGCCAACAAGATAGAAAATACTATTTGACCATAAAAAGAACTGCAATTTCTGGAGCTGTAATCAAACCTTTAAAGCCAACTCATTTTAAACACAGTGTACCTGAATGTGGCTAAACCTCGTTAACTAAACCTATTGTTTAACCAAGTATTTACCATTGCACACTCCACATCCACGACACCATGCGCTATTCTTTTGAAACATAGGAACAATCCAGCAAAAATGAGGGTCTGTTTTTTTTACAGTTTCTAAACTGCCATCTTCACTTGGCTTTCCAAAACACTTCCTTGTCCTTCCTTGTCCTGTCACTTCCTATAAGAACGTGTCCAAGGTGCCAGGTTGTCACAAGCAGCCACTCAGCATCCTTGTCCTTGGAACCGTCCTAGTCAGCCAGTTCGCTGTAGTAGTACCTGTGGGCGGTGCTACTGAGCAGCCAGCCTCCGGCCCTGAACTCCAGCATCTCCAGCAGCAGCAGACGGGCCATGGAGCTCAGGCCGTCCTGCAGCAGGAAGCCGTCCCGCAGCAGGAAGAAGAGCTCGTCCATCCGCTGGTTGTTCACCTTCTCCAGCTGATCCCCGATGCGGTGCAGCTGCAGCACCAGGCAGTCCACCTGGGGAGGAACGTGGAGGATACAGGGAGTTTTAGAGTTATCTAAAAATCAAGAGCCTGGTAAAAAAAAAAAAAAAAGACTGGGGTTGTAACTGTACAAAGTATGGCTTCTGTGGCTTGCTAGGATTGCATTATATTTTACATTTTACACATTTAGCTGACACTCTTATCCAGTCTGACTTACAATGAGACAATAGTAGAATTAGCTTAAAATTCCTAGATCACTATTATCACCAACATAACAACCAACCAATTGTAAGGTAGCAGGGTTAAACCGATATAGGTTTATGAACTCTGATACTGATATTTTTGTGTTGAAGCTGCCAATAGCCAATATTTTGTGCCGACACTCAATATCTTTAAATCTGACAATTTTTGTGCCAAAAAATGCAAAAGAAATTCTAGTATACAGTGTTCTCCAGATTTGTATTCTTGATAGGTTGGAAAAGCCCCTGGAATATTCTTAACCATGTTCATGCATACTGTGGAATCCTGTCAAGATGTTGCATTAGAATCTATATCAAGGGCTTCCCACAGACAGCCAGTGTAGTATTGATCAATTATCCAATAATTAATCAAACAGACTGCATCATATCAGAGGTGGCTGACACTGACTGGCCAATATCCAATTTTTAATAATACGGCAATGTCGGCCCAATATATCGGCAAACCCTAGTAACTAGTGCAAGGATCAGAGCCAAGGTGCGCTGACAATACATGTAACAAATATTCCTGTGTCCCAATTGTTTTGTGTGATAGCAAAGTGCTGGGTAAAGAAGTAAAAGCCGAGGAGAAAAAGTTTATTTTAAATGCATTTACAAATCTCGGCAAACAAAATAGAACAAAACAAAAAAACTGATAACTATCCTCCACCTCACCTCCTCCTCATTCATTAGAGCGTCCGGCTGGGCCAGCCTCAGCAGACAGTCGTACACAGGATGCACCAGGGCCACCATGGGCATGTTGTTCACCTAAAGGTCAACAAATACAGGGAGACTGAGCTTACAGCAGTTGACCATATCAAAGCCAAGTGGACTTGAATTTTCTCCAAGCAGACTATAATGTCCCTTTCACACTAGTGACCTGGGAAATACCCGACCGTCAGCATGAAAAGCTCGACCGGGGTAAGCTGACCCCGCAAAACGACACCGGTAAATATCGGGTGAAACTACACTTAATGTGAAAGCGTTGTGGGGCCCCACCTCCTGGGCTTGTTCTCCTGGCATGTAAGTATGACATAAACTGCACGCTGTACAAGTGGTGGTGGTGTTTACAGTGTTAATAGATGTGTAGAAGCTTTCTTGGGGGATTGCGTAAATAAAATACATTTTGCACATTTGTGGAACAATGGCTAGTGTGTTATCAGGTGACACTGCATAGAGAAGTGATATGTGATACGATCTGTCCCAGATCTGGTGTGGATGTTGGTGACATGGGACAGTACTGTGTACAAGGCTTAGTTTGAATTACCTTCTACACAGGATGGACCCAGATCAACATACTGCAATATTCCTGGGTTGTGAGGGTGAAAAGGTTCAGTTTGAACACAAGTTCACTTTTTAAAAATGTACACTCCAGTAGCTCACCCCTGTATAATTTCAACTCATCAATTCGTATGCGAACAGTAAGATCTTTAAGAAAATATGCAGAAAACTGTACATATGTTATTACTCAAACAGGTTCTGGCTCTTACTTTGAGGTAGTCAAAGATATTGCAGATGAAGGTGACGAAGCACACCCACTCCTGCAGTGAGCGCAGCCTCGTCTCCTCCCGGTCCTTGAACTCCTGCTGCAGCCGGTTCAACAGATTCCTCCTGAACACGTTTCCGTTGGTCTGCTTGGCCTCGGCCTGTATGAGATGACCAAGAGAAAAACAGGTCAGATAGAGGGTAAACTACGGACAAGAGGTCAAGAATGATAGTGGTTTTAGGGCAAGTTCACTTTGGAACCTCCTGTTGCTAGTGTTTAAACTACCAACTGGGCATTGATGAGATAAGGGGATAATGGGTTAAAGTGACTTAATCAGCAGTTAAACTCTTGTTCTAGTTTCTTTAATCCCTCTGCCTCAATGGTGCTCAGAGTTTTACTCAGTGCGCTGCTTAAACAAACTAATAGGGACAAAAACATCAAATGCTGTCATGCTTTGATAGACAACCAGCCAATCAGGGCGTTGGTAACAGTAAGGACCTGCACAATGGTGTAGCAGATGCGTCCGGCCTCTTTACTAAACACCTGGTCCTTCAGAGACTGGTCCACGATGATGTTAGAGACCTTATCCAGGTTCACTGAACTAGGATCTGAAAGGAAAATCACACATTGAGAAAAAAAAAAAAATTGTTTCAGAGGTTCATCATTCACACAAAGCATGTTGAGTGGTCATTTATTATTTAAATTTGTCTTTCAACAAAAACACCAAAGCATGCCATTGAAACGTCCTTACAACATTAACATTATACCGGTATTCCTATGCCTTGATAATATAGTAATAAACCTTTAAGGGCTGTTTTCAGCAAATTCTGGGTCTCCATGTCAAACGACTGGATCCTGTAGTCTTCTTTAGAGGAGTTTTCCATCGTAGATAGATTGTAGCACCCACGTTACTCCTGAGAGATGTCACACTGTGAATAACAGATAAAATACTTGTGTTAGTGCATTTTAGAGTAACAAACATGCTTTCTACTCAAAACGTAGCAGGCTTTTCACACAAGATGAATGCTTTTGATGCAGACAGAGAAAGCTTCTGTACCACGCCTGGGCACAAATACATTATAGACAGGGACCACAGCACAGAACAATTTGTCTGAGAACAAAAACCACAAAATCCTGTACTGTCATCAAACTGGCTGCTCATCACAGCTCTTTCACTGGGGGATACGAGGGATTAAGCCAGCAAACTCGGGTCAACTAAAGGTTCACCCAGTACCTTAAATGAACGATTTTTCTTCAGCTGATCGCCAAGCATTTACATTTTCATTCCACAGGGTAAATTTAACCAGGGGTACTATTGTACTAATAATGTGACCTCAATAGTAGTTTTTTTTTACCCCATTTGATTTGAAAGAAACATTTGAAGTGGGCTAAGTAACAGTGTAGAGTGTCTTGACAGGTTACCATCTGACACATCTTTGCTATTGAAACAGAAAAATCACTGATCCCATTATAAACCATCACGTTAACGCTAAATTCGAGATAGCCTGTACACTGTCCGATGCAACGTCCGGGTTAGCTAAGTTACTTAACTGTGTTAAACACTTAACGAGCATTGCTACCCTTAAATGCGTATTTGCTTTTGCACATAATTCGCTTGCTCACTGTCATGACACTCATAACTAATGTTACTTATCTAGTGTGTGTATCAGTGCAGAAAACAGAAAAAGTGCTGTTTCTGTTTGTTGACCGCTAACTACATTAGCTAGGTGACGTTAGCCGTAAGCTAGCAAGTTTTATCAAAACATTACGCCCACTTGAGGAAAAGGTTGAGTCTTGGCGGCAATTTGCGAAAACTTATATCGACTTAAGGGAGAAAAAATATAGATTAAAAAAACCCCACTTATTATTACTTACACTTCAAAGCTACTGTGTGATAATTTAGCTATTTACTTTTTCACATCTTAGCTTCACGTACCCACGTCCATCCGCTGCCGCTGGCAAGTTCCTGATTCATGCGCATGCGTCGTTATGATCTCTAGTAAAGTGGACACAGTGGATGAGTCTCATCATAAAAACTTTATTTTAAAAATAATGACCTGAATGTCTTTTACAGTCTTCGTAGTACACATATAGGCACAACTACACTGCCACTATAAGAGTTTAACCTAGCATGAGTTTTAAACTTGCTCCAAACTCTTAGGTAGCAGTGTATTGGCCTATTCAGTGGAACACATTACCAAATGCAATCATTTGTCCATCCAAAGACATACATAGAATAAGTATTACACTTGCAGTAAGTGTTCAGATTATGCACAATAGCCACAACATAACCCCAAAGCACATTATCCTGCACAGTTCTCCCACAACTTAATGAACAAATGTCAAAAAAAGCAAATCGTCATCATCACTCCCTCAAATTAAATCCTAGATGGTTCTACAGGTTTCCACTATTTTTTGCATTAACACAACATTTAACCTGAAACAATGGGTTGATTATGACCTATCATTTTCACAAAAAGACCAACAAAGTGCATCAACTTTGGCAGTTCTGATTTGTTTAGTTATGACTAAACAAAAGTGTAGGCTTAAAACATATATGGTTAAATGTGAAGTTGTGGTACATAATATATTATGGCATTTAACGTTTAAAAGCAACCAGCTATAATCCTAAAAAACCCCAGAGTAAAATGTTAAATAAATAAAAAAATACATTTGACTTTTGATGCTTGTACAACACAAGGTGTAGTGACAGACACCACAAACATGATGAGGTTATGATTTTCTCCTTATATGTAAACACAAATACAAAGCACCAAACACAGCTGATAAAAATTTGTCCAAGTCTTATAGTGATGTTGACCCAAGTGCAAGCAGAGAACACAGCATGTGTACGTTTCCTTTGTGCGTGTCACTGTACCATCTGTGTTCGCTTCTTCCCCCCCATCACTGACTGCTGTCATCATTTCTCCAAGTCCTTGGTAAGTCCATTTGCTCACTGGCTCTCCTTGAGGTTATGCATGGCATTGAGGAATAACTCATACCAAAAGAAGGTGAAGCCTGTTGACAGCGCAGCCTTCAAAAGGCTGGGGGAGAGGCCTTTGAAGAAGCCTTGGACGCCCTCCTCTTTGGCTATTTGTACCACACAGTCCACCAAGCCTCTATAACTCCGCACCTGCATGTGAGAAACAGAGGGAGATAATACATGACAACTGCACATCAGATCCCAGATACGTATTCCAAGGATGTGAGACGCACTGCAGGCAAGCTCACCTGTCCAAAGTGAGCTCTGGCTTCCTCAAAGCCCCCCACCTGCAGTCTCTTCTTGAAGAGGTCAAAGGGGTATGTGATTGTTTTGCTGATCACTCCAGCTCCGCTGCCACACACCAGGCTTCTCAGGTTACCTTGGATAGGGGACATAAAAAGTCACAAGACTTCAAACTCTGAATGCTGTGTGTGTGTGTGTAAACAATGTCACACAGTGTAATAACAGCCACGGGCGTCTGTTTGATCTCCACTGACCTCCAGAGTTGCTACCCTTGGGCGATGGACCCAAGAGCTTTTTAAAGACATTGTAGAAAAAGAACTGCAGCCCAGCATAGGGAAAGACTGCCACCAGTGTAGGAGCCAGGCCACGGTAAAACGTCAGCACTCCGTCTGTGCGGTACATTGTAGACACAGCATGCCGTAGGTTCCGATACACCTGAGGTGATGAGATGGATGAGGCACGATTAGCACCAGGATAAACTTCTATTTCAGTGTTTATCTGAATTAAAAAATTGATCACAACAAAGAGAAGCACATTTGACTGGATAAACGATAACTTAGTAACAACTGTGTTAGGTTTGGCCTGTCCCACCTTGGGTTCTCCCTGGGCTGCAAAGCGTGTCCGTAGCGTGTCCAGAGGCTGGCAGGCCACTGTAGCAGAGCAGGCGGCCAAACCCCCGCACACAAAGTGCACCCCTGCCGTCTGGCTGTCGTACTGCGACGTCTTGTGGACCACCTCGGTCAAACACTCAAAACTGGCAAACTGCAAGGCACACATACCCAATTAGGCATAGCCACAAATGCAGCCAGTACAGCTATGAATAAAGACGACTGTGGTGAAACAAAAAAGTGAACCTCATGATTATAGTTCATCATGTGATAGTCATTGACAAGGCGAGAGCTAGACTAAAGGATGCTGGTGAATTTCAGGACAGATGGTTCCATTAAAGCAGAATAAAGAAAAACACTCAATCTTATAATAAGCATACATTACACAGAAGCCATACCTGGACTGCCCCGAAGCAGACGGACAGGAGCTGTGCAGGGGTGTGGCCCTTCCAGAAGGCAGACAGGCCCTCCTCCGTCAGGATGCAGCGTGATGCTTGAAATAATCCCCAGTACTTTCCCTCCGGCCTTTGTGATGATACACGCTCTATCTGCAACTGTGGGGAAAAAAAACAAAAAACAACAACATACTCATATCAACATTTTGACAGACAGGATAGAAGCATGCTGGACAGTTGTGACCCCTGCAAAGAATACTAGTGTTACAGTGGAGTGTTATCACTGACATAGGCCTACTTGTGTAATGCGACCCATCCTGGACTGGGCATGCTCAGTGTGGCTGAGGGTTTCAGAGCGGTGCCTTTGTGACACAAGTCACAGTAAAATTGTCCAACACTACATAAACGATATACTGTATAGTGAACATGAGTGCAATGCCACTCACAGACAGCATTACTGGCCTGTTTGTTTCCACTCAACAATCAGGATGTTCAGTGACAGCTGAGTTGCTGAGATGTGACGTTTTAGGCAGAGAGTATAGAGACGAGATTGACAACTGATGGTAAATGTGATGTATAATGTTATATGTTAATGTTTGGCATTCAATGTAAATAATTAGTGTTGGTTGATATGTGTTTCTAGTTTCCATATCTGTATATAGAGTATATATAGAGTATATCTATAGTGAATCCTGTTGCCGACTCCCAACCACTGCATCGATCTGTGAACACACCAAGTATGGTGACAGATTATTACCTGAAACCTAATCTTAATGACATCGAGGGGGCTGATGAGGGCTCGGGTGACCATCCCCGCACATGACCCAGCCAGGGCGGCCTCCTCTGGGGACAGAGCCGCGCCCTGAACCCCAGGGTCATAGCCCACCATCTCTCCACAGCAGCCTCAGGTCAGCGTCAACACTTCGGGGAGAAATGATGAGAGTTTAGAAAGTTTGTGCAGTACCATGTCGCATATCTCCCTGTGTGGTTTGGTGTCTATATCGTGATGCTAACTAGACAGCTAGCTTTATCATTGCAACAAAATGTAGTTGTGAAGTTTACATATTACGCATTATACTACCAAGCATGAATTGCTATGAAGAAGCAGCTAACTTCAGCTTCGTTAATAACTGACTACGCTAACTAACTTCGTGCTGACCAAGCCCTAAATTACCAGAACATGTGTAGGACAGCCAGAGGGACCTTGGCTGGACGGGGCAACAAGCTAACATTAAGCTAGCAACAACAACAGTTACTACAGTACCTTCTGAAGCCCTGGCCCAAAGCTTAGGGCTCCAGCGGGGCAGGACAGGTGGGAAGTTACTCACCTGATAGTAAAAGTCCTTCACAAATACAACCAGCGACTTCACTAGCTAGGACGAGTACGAAAACTAACGTAGGACATGAAGATGTTGCCACTAGCTCACACCATGAACTACTACTTCCGGGTCAGGTACTTCAAAATAGTAGGCGGCTATTTGTTGCTGGGGGGGAGTGGCTGCAACCAAAAACACAAAAACATATCTCAAAAAAATCAGTTTAGCATAGTTCCATTATTTTTGAGTGAAAGTATAGAGGTTGCACTTTGCATTAAACGTTTTCTATACAATTTCTGCACTTAAGTTCCCTAGTAAAATTAGAGAAGACTAGGCTACTCTGAGACTGTAGCCTACATATGAGGATGGAAAGGTGAGCGCCTCAGTCTCTCTACCTATCATGTAATATATTTGCTAGCAATTTGAAATTCTAACCCTATATGATATACATTTCTTTCTCAAATTTTCAGGACTAATATCTAGAATCTTGCAACAGCATGTACAGTATAACCATCTTTATTCTCTCTGACTTTCCCTCTGTCCAGACAAATACCTTGACCCCCTCTCCTGGATACAATATGAAACTTGTTGTGAGGGCCAAAAGCTAATCTTAAAGCTCTTGAACTGTTAATCTATAACATAAAAGTCTTTATTATTAGGGCTGCCTGTCGCCAGCATGACCCCAAAAAGGAGGATACCTCTGGGGCAGAGTGGGTAACCACCACAGCTGCAGCTAGTGTGTGTGTGTGTGTGTGTGTGTGTGTGTGTGTGTGTGTGTGTGTGTGCGCGTACCATAGACTAAAAAATACCCATACCTACTAAACTGGCTGTTTCACATGCACACACACACAACGTCCCAAAACAGATAAGAGGTGATATTGATGAATTGATTTGAATTGAACTGATCTAAACTGAATTGTTATTTAATGGGTTAGCACTGTCACCTCAGAATGAATGAATCTCGGCCCCGGTCCTTTCCATGTGGAGTTTGCATGTTCTCCCCATGTTCGGGTGGGTCTCCTCTGGGTGCTTCTTTTATACAAGGCTACTTTAACAGCCAGGCTAGGCTCTCACTGTGTGTATGTTTGTGTGTGTGTGTGTGTGTGTGTGTGTGTGCATGCATGTTTGATGGCCATATTGTTTTCAAAATAGATCTGCAAGCGTTACGGTTTGACAGCCATAAGAATAGTGGAATAGAACAGATGCTAAAGCTTGGGACTTCTGTAATTCAGCAGCAAGGCAGGTCGGATATAGAGGTTAGATCTCATATAATGAGAGACAGATATGTTGATATATCAGAAAAGTGCTTGTTTAATTGTATAGTCAGAAGATGAAGTCAGAAGTGAGCATGGCCACATATTTTTCATTCAAGCTTGCATGATCAATGAATTGTATCAGCAGGTGAAGCTGGCATGTTAGATCCCACAGTGTTTTCTCCTGGAAACTTAGTCTTAACCCCTTATTTCAATAGACATTTTAAAGCATGTTTTGGGTACATATTCAGCACTGATAAAGGGGTGAAGGTGTGAAATATATTTTGTATATTTGTCTCATGAACACTTTATCACCTCTAAAATGTAAATAAATGGAAAGCAAGTGAGAGCATGTGAGAGCGAGCTCTTATGTGTCAATTCTATTAAAACAAAGGCTATTATTAATGAATCACTTTCCCCCCTCACACAATTGTGGATACAACAGTATTTTATTTTATTTTATTTCATTTACTGAATACAAAACACATCAACAGTATGACTGTAAATGAATACAGCTGAAATGAATAAAGCAGCAAAACAACAAATTAACCATGTCAGCCTATAAAAGTCAATTTAAACACAACATCAATTATGTGGCTGAGATAACAAGGAAAACAACATGGAGGACATTTAATTCACAAATACTTGAAGGCAGCATCTGTAATCAAAACCATGCAATTACGTAAGCCATTTTAAAGACACCATGGTTGACCGAACGCACTATAATCAACAGACACTAAAATACACCAATAGTATCACTTTTATAGCAGCATGATCACTGAACATGGTATTTTTTCTTTACTAAGTTGTGACATTTAATGGTTCTTTAATGTACATATATACAAAACACAATCACCTTACACCTGACTGTGAAAACCATTATACTCAACTGATACAGCGGCCAACGAGAATCTGTCAAAAGTCCAAACCACACAGATAGATACGTCAAATCACAAGCTGCAGTTTTCAAAAGCCAGAGGGCGGGCGGACTCAAACGCAAAGCATAAAAATGAAACTGTGTATGGGTGAAGTTTATATGCACTGATTGAATCTCGACTCGTATCTTGGCAACAGAACCCTGAGAGATCAGCTGAGATGAAAGCAGGGCGATGCACTGCGGGGCAAAAACATTTCCAGGAATGTACGCTACACCTAATCTGAGTAATTGACCTCCGTGTGAGCTTACTGTCTGATGCACGGTGCTGGCTGACTGTTTTTCTGAGGAGACGAGGAGAGGAGAGGAGAGGAGAAGAAGGAAGGCTCGAGCTGCGTTTGTTAGACTCTCAGTGAACGTACTGTTACCTTTACATCCCCCGTCTTATTGTTGTGGGGTGCCTGCCTGCCTGCACCTGTAAAGGCAGTCTGAGAGCGGTTGGTTTTACTGAAACACCGGCTAGTCTGCTGAGGGGGGGCTGGGATCACCAGGACAGTGAAAAGTCTCCTTCACTTCAGCTGGCTGAGGGGGCATTGTGGGATCTGCTGGGCAGGCATCCTCCGTGGATTTGCAGGTAGAGGGGTCACCACCAGCGCCGCCCCGCTCTCATTCGGGCTGGGGGCTGGAGTTCCAGGAGAAGAAGCTGGGCAGTTTGAAGGCTGAGTCCCTGCGGCCCGGGTCCGGCAGGGTCAGCGTCTCCGGGGCCGACTTCTTCCTGGGACGCTCCTTGGGCACCGACAGGAACTCGGGAGCCTCCGTGGAGAGCGGGGTGGAGGGTGCACTGTTGGGCCCGCTGCGGGCGACGGACGGCAGGGGCGTCTCTGTGATGGAGATGGCGGGGGGGAAGGTGCCGATCTTGAGGTTGGTGGCCTCCTGGGTGGCGCGCTCGTACTCTCTCACCTCCTCCATGGTCATGTCTGTGGAGGCATCACACATTTGGAAGAGGGAAGGGGTTGTTGGTTTTGTGGGAATTACTAAGTAGGTGTATAATGTTTGAATAATATAAATACATAAGGAAGTTAGAATCATGTAAACACTCAGGCCATGGTACAGCATGTGCTATTTATTATGATTACATTTCACATCTATTCTAATTCTAAGTCAGGGAGTTGGCCGACACCCCTTGGATAGGCAATGGCTGTGGTTACACTTTATCAACCAATCCAATTTTTTAGCATCTGATCTTGCCAGGATGCATTTTGTGAAATCTGGATGGGCAAAAATCTGATTTTGCTTACATTGTTATTGGATGCTCAAAACCATATAGGTCAGGCTCACATTGTGATACAGAAACTCTACTGTGTGTAGTTTGGATCCAGCCACAATGCACATAAACACAATGTAAGAGTGGGAGAAAGTAATGCAGACGCAGATATAAATAAAGCCACAAGACATATTTTCTGGCCAAGTGTGGACCAAGTGTGACGTTTTCTCATTAAATCAGTCTTTAGAATCAGATGTGCAAAAATCACATTGAAACGACAAGCATTACCGTAGCCAATGTTTCATACTGGCTTGTAAAAATGGGTCTTTTGAAACCTTTGTTAAATATTAATGGGAAATAACACTGCAGCGACACTTCTGTGCGAACTTACATAAGCCGTGGAATTAACTTCTTCAAAAAGAGCCAAAGAGAGAGCTACATAACATCAAACAGTTCTGGGCAGGAAAATCAAAGAGGCTTCCTACTGCGCAGTCAAGTCCAAACTTCTAATCAGTACAACTGGTAGAAGGGTGAACATAAGCCTTCATACATTGTCTACAAGGTGTGTGTGTGTGTGTGTGTGTGTGTGTGTGTGTGTGTGTACTTGTGCATTTGTGAATAAGTGTACGTGGGTGTGTACATGCATGTATTGTTGCAGCAGCTTGTACAAAGCAAATAATCAAAACATTTATGATGGATTGGCAGTAGCACAATGGTTTGAAAGTAGATAATTGCATCAGAGAGCCACAAAATGAACAGTGGAGATGAAAAGAACACATACAACGCAGAACAGTGTACAGAGAACAAACAGTAATGCACATGTTCATCATGGTACATCATGCACACACTGCCATCATCACCACAAAACCATCAACAATAACCAAACTTACCAATCCACTCATCCACCCAGGCAAACGCTTGCCTGTGTCCTAAAAGCAGGACATCCCGAATCACCTGAGTGGAATTAGAAAAAAAAAAGATTAAAAGAAGAGTAAAAGACGGAAAAAGAGGCAAGGTGTCAGTGGGACAGAGGCACAGTGGGACAGAGGCAGGGAGGAAGACCAAGGAGAGAAGTGTGTGTCAGGGAGAGTTAACTCTGACGGTGAGAGTGTGTGAAGTTGTGAACATTTTAAGTTCTAAATGTATGTTTCCACTCACCCCAAGGGGAAAATGATTAATATAGTCTGTCCTGGCGTCACCATGTGAGTAATGGCCCTGTTCGACTGTGTGTGTGTGTGTGTGTGTGTGTGTGTGTGTGTGTGTGTGTGTGTGTGTGTGTGTGTGGCTGCCTCGGGCAAGGAGAGGAGAGGGACAGTTCACACAAGGGACAGATAGAGGGGCAGGTGAAATGGATTTGGGAAATAAGAAATGTGAAGTTGACAACTTTTCTGGCGAGGAAATGGAAGGCGATGCAAGGCAATCTGTAGGATGTAAGAAGGGCAGATACTGGAAGGCTGGACTGGGTTAAAGCCAACTGGCCATCTTGCATATCAGATATATTTCAGAGCGGAAAATGGAATGTGCTGTGGCACTGACCCGCAGCAGCACGGGTCAAACAGTTTGGCTGAGTGAGGAAAGGGAATACATGTGAGGGCAGGGAGAAGTGCATCTACAACTTCACTATCCACGAAAAGATTCATGCTGAAACTTTTTTTTGGTCCTGACCTTGTGTACAAACTGCTCCACGCGCGTCTGCAGGCCCCAGACTTCAAACTTGACAGTGACCAGTTTGTAGGAGCACATGATGGGGTCCTGGGTGTTGATCCAGCCCTCCTGCAGCAGGCCGCGGTTAGTCTTCTCTGACTTGAAGTACCGCAGGTCCTGCAAGACCGCAAGAAACCAGACACAGAGAAAAGGAAGGAAAGTCTTAACTCACTGTTTCTCTTATGCTTTGCTCTTTGTCAGCAAAAGAGGACGACTCCGCATTTCACAATAAAACGTTCTTTTACTATCCCCAGCGCATTAAAGTCATTCAAAAAATGTTCCCAGCATCTGCCACAATCCAACGGAGGGATCCTTTTTTCTGCACAATATGTAATCTGTATCACCCATTTGTAAGCTTCTATCATCGAGAACACACACACACACATACACATACACACACACACACACCATTCTTCCCCCCTGCAGTATAGAACAGGATCACCTGCGTTTATTACAAGCTTTACGGAGAGTACCGCCAAGCTGCACAGTGGGAGTTCTCTAATCACAAACTTTACATGCATTAATCACTGCTCCCTATAGGCTAATTATGCAAGTGCGCTCATTAGTCTTGGGGTTATGTGTCTGCCTGTGATTGAGTGTGTGTGGGGGTGATGCACAACTCTCCCCACACCTGCTGAGATAACACTTGTACTGGAGAGGGAGGAGGCCCATTGCATTTGATTGCGCATAAAACGTGTCATAAGGTTTCATGCCAGAGAAAGAGTGATAAATGTTAATGAGAGCCTGTTCTGCTCTAAGCACATCTTTTAAAATAAGGAAATTATATGATATAATTATGTCACACAATGTTTTCCTTCTGTTTCCCCAAGACCTGCTGAACCAATTTCTCTGGGTTGGAAACTGTGGTGCTGAAAGTGATATTTCCAATTTGATATATATTTTCATTTTTTAGCTTGTAAACCTCAATGTAACTTCATGAGCAGCGAACCTCTGACATCAGATGCGTCGGGAATCCTTACTCACCGTAATTGTTCAGGCGTTTTCCTTACTAACAATTGCAAATAGGCAAAACTAAATCATAAAATGCAACCATGGATGCAGAAAAAAACAATATCAGGATTACTGTAGTTTGTAAGTAGTATGACTTTTTTGGACTCGATTTTCAGAATGAAATCAAGCGAATGATGTCACTACAGATGCCCGCGGCTGTTAAAAATTTGAGTTCAACATCATGTCGAGCCATATATGAGCATGAAAATGTGTTACCATATTGCTTTATTTGAACTAAATCTTGCACTATGTGTCCAGCCCTAGACAGCAAGAAAGCAACACTGTGACGATGTCAGTGTTCAAGACTTTAAGCAAAGACACGCACAAGCTGTTAGCACTGTGGTGCTTTTAGGGGGGTGACCACACTGCTAATTATAATTCATTCATGTATTACAATGGTCTCTGTGGGGTTTGACGATGCAGTCAGTGGGGTATTGCAGATAAGCTACTGTGTTCCCTCCTTGCTGCATTTAAAAAAACAGCTGTCTTCAAATCAAATGATGTTTACATCGGCCGTCTGCCATCCTCTTTTAGCCCAGGACAACATCTCTGGGCTATTCTTAGCTCTGAAGGGATAAAAGCAGAGGCCATAAACCCCAGCTGAGGTGGGAGTGGGGGGGTCGGTGGGTGGGGTGTGGGGTGGTGGTGATGGGTGGGGAGGGGTCAATCATAAAAGACCGCTGCAGTGCCGTCTTGACCCCTCATGTCTATTAATAGCTCAGCTTTTTATAACTATCACACCCTGGTAGACAGGCACACACATACACACACACACTCCCACCCACACACACACATGCACGCACGCGCATACAAATGTCAAATCACCACATCTAATATCTAACACCTCCCCCCCACACATAAACATGCATCACCCCACTCTTCCATCACTCTGAGGAGGCAGATGGCCAGCTGGTGATCAAAAATGAGCTGGAGCTGCTAGAGCAAGATAACACACTATTCTGTTTGTCTACTCACAGAGTGAAGCACCCCCCCCCCCCCCCCCCCCACCACCTCCATTCGCTTCTCTCTCTCCATTCCTCCCTTGATTACTTCCCTCCTCCCCTCATTCTTCTATTCGTCTCCATTGTCTCTCTTCACTTCTCTCCCTTTCACACTCCCATCTCTCCCCATCCCTGCTTCATTCCTCTCCCCTTCCCATTTCCCCCCGTGTGTGCATGTATCCTTTCACTACATGCTCCTTTACACACACACACACACACACACGCGCACATGCAAACACAGGCACAGACAAAGTGTGTCTTGAGGTCAGCGGCTTGAGCCCCTCACCCCCTCTGGCCTCCTCACCTCTGACTCCTTGTAATGACGCTCGGGGATCTCGTCGTAGGCGATGTCCACGAAACACACCTCTGTTTCCTCTTCTCTGGGCTCGCCACCAAAGATCTGAGGAACAGGCAGAGCGGCACGGTGAAAGGTGATTCGATGTGTGGAAAAAACACCCTTAAAACTTTCCAAAGCCAAGTGAGCGTTCAGAGGGGTTTGGGGGTTCGATAGTACGACAACGTCCTGCTGGTCTTACAAGTGCAGAGGGCGGGCGACATGAAGTGGCTCTTTTCTTTCTGGCTTTCCACTCAGACTATACACTGAGCAAACTGGGAGTCTGGGGATGAATGTCACTCACATTCGGTCAGTGATTACTCCGGTGTCGAGGGGCGACAGATCATTTCTTCCCGTGTGACTCAGACAGGACCAGGAAGCAACGCTGGCTAGTTATACTCTCCTTATCAGAAAGCTTTTGCTGCTACAGCGTCACAGACAGATTATGTGATTAAAACTCGTATACAGATGTGAGAGAAAGAGGAAAGGGCAGGGAGAGGAATGGGAAGAGGGTTAAAAAGCAGGTGCGAGAAAAAGGCAGGAAGAGGGAGAAAAAGGGAAATGAGAGAGAGAGCGAGAAACAGAGTGGTGAGAAAAGAGGAAGGATAGAGGTGGAGCTGGAGAAATGGTGGGGACAGAAGGGAAAATGTAAATTTGAGAGAGTGAGAGGAGCAAACATTGCTCTTCTGCACACTTGTCTAAAACACCACCACTTGTTACTTAATTGGAATCAGTCTGAAAACTTTCATAATGTGGAATGAAACCAACATAAAGTATTTACAACTATCACGACCCACCACTAAGTGGAGCTGCAGGCTTTTGTTTTCATCCATGGATTGAGGCAATATTGCATAACCCTCAGACCTGGCCCTGCTGCCAATCAAACAGTGTGGAGTGGCACTGAAGGAGAGGCGGACAGCAAGCACAGGGCTTTTAACAGTGATGAGAGATGCCATTAGGAGGAGCTTGTCGTGTTGCTACAAGTGAAAGCCAACAGTGACTTTTTAGCTGCTAATGGGGACGTGGCAGGAGAACTGGAGCGGGTGGTGGGGTGTTAGGGTTGTTGCGTGTGTGTGTGTGTGTGTGTGTGTGTTTGTGTGTTAGGCATGTGAGTCCGCCTGCACCTGCAGCTCATTGCCACAGCTGTAGTTCATTGCCATAACCTGCCATAATGATCTGTGTTTAATGATATGAACATTTCATTTAAAAGACATCAGAGAAAATGTTAAGGTGTGTGTGTGAGAGAGAGAGAGAGAGAGATTTTCATGAGATTTCTTTCAGGAAAGCCTATTTCTAACTTCAGTTATAGCACTTGGGTGAGCAACAAATTAAAGTGTCTGTGAATTTGAAATAAAAAAAATGCCACTGAGGGAGAATGCGCCCAATTACTCTCCTTCAGCACGCTGTGTGTGTGTGAAGCACTCGGATATCCAGAGGAATGAGACCTTGGTGTGAGGTACAGACAGACTATTACTTTGGTATGCCAGCCTGTGCCAAACCTCTTCATATCCTTCACTTAATAAAAAAACTGAGTTATGAGCAAAAACCTCACAATTAAGCGCTGGAACAATGATGCAATAACCCTCCGACAAAGAGAATGCGCCAGTATTGATTTGGAGGCTTTGAACTCAGAAGACGGGGTGAGCGAATACGGGGTGAAAAAAAGATGAGGCAATGAAATGATAGGCAGGTGTGCAACAGGGGACTGGCAAAGTTACAGGAGGAGAAGCTGTGCGAAATATATTTAAAAAAAAACCAACCACCTACCACCCTGGCATCTACTCACGTTGTCATTGCTCCCTTTGTTGTCTTCGTACTTGGACTCTATGTGGATGGAGAACTTAGGCAGGAAGGAACACTGGAGGGGATAAAAAGAAGACAAGACGGTGAGATAAATACACACAGAGAAAGAGAGAGAGAGAGAGAGCCTCCTTTGTCAGATGATAATTATTCAGGTTAGACTTGGATCAGATCTCACTACACAGGTAGAGGCTTTCTGTCACCTGATCCACATGAATAAATATGAGACAGATTGTGTGTCTGCGTGTTTTATCACCCATGCCAGCCGAGTAGTAATGATTATTCTCTCCCTCTGTAGATTTACAGCGCCCTTGCACATGCTCACTCCCTTCATAGGCACCGCTACACACACACACGCACACACACACACACACACACTCACTTTAATGCCCTTGGCCAGTTGACAATCATTCAGCAGCTCTTAAGCACAGGGGTTTGACGCTTAACACTTCCAATTATTATAAAACCCAATACTGGAATACTGGTTACATAAGCTGTTGATGTGTAACTCTGTGTGTGCGTGTGTGTGTGTGTGTGTGTGTGTGTGTGTCACAGCAGGATAGAGACAACATGATGGATCAATTGCCCTGCAGCACAGAGAGGAAAGATCTACAGGCTTGATGCTTGGAGCTTAGTGTGTGTATTTGTTTGTGTGTGTGTGTGTGTGTGTGTGTGTGGGTGTGTATGTGTGTCCTGTTTGTCCTGTAATTACTCTACAGTAAGGCTGTGCTCACTGGCCTGGTGAGGTTCTGATTTAGGAGACGGAGAGTGAAGTATATGTGTGTGTGTGAGAGAGAGAGAGAGTGAGAGAGTGAAGGCAGAGGATAAAACACATACATCTTCAACCTACAGAACACACTGTCATTGTCGAAGACTGACTGAGCTTTGATTTGACATCATCACTGACTCCTTGTTATTCATTGTCTCATCATATTCCTTATGGTCCAGGAGTGTGACCTTCATATAATGCATCATTCCCCAGGACTGATCATCTGTGCACCTCCTGCATTGTGTTGTGTTTATGCTTTGTGTAACATTGTTATGTTGTTTCATGTGTTGATGTTCTTAGCTGCTGCAGCATATTTACATAGTGTTGCGGGTAACATATTAGTCTTTCAATTCTTGCAATCCATTATTAGTTACTTTTTGAAATTAAACATTTTTTGTCATTATTTTTCTTTTTCTTTCATATTGTTTCATTTTCATTAGCGCAAATTTAAAACAATAAATGTAGAGAAAAGTAACAATTCTGCAGCATCCCATGAAGACAAGCCCAATCTACTGTAAGTCTGCTTGATATAAATGAGATTGGCTTACTGTTTTAAAAACAGAACAATAGTCTTGCATTGCATTTTAAAACAATGATTGGCAACAAACTAGCAGCACAAGCCATAATGGTACGGCAGGATTTTGAAGTGGGTAGCACAAAAGTCTAACAAGTTACTTTTAATAGAAAGAAAACTAGTTACTTTTTATGGTAACAAAGTAAAGTAACTAATTACTTTTAAAAGTAACTTTCCCCAAGAGTGTTTATATATATGATTGTTATTTGCTTTTCCAAAAACAAATTCCTCCGGCCTTGTTTGTGTGAGTAATAAGGAATCGGAATATGAAGGATCTGATTAAGTAAGGTGTCAACGTCGCCATCATCTTTAAAATTTTCATCATCTCCATCGTCGTCATTATCTTCACAACCAAAGTCGTCATCATCATCATCATCATCATCATCATCCTCATTTGCATCATCCTCACCACCACCCACCTCAGGCTGATTATAACAATACATTCCCATGGTGCATCAGTCCCACGCCGATGAGGCATCATGACTAAACAAGCCCAGTTAAAACAGACTATAAATACTCCTTTAATTTACAAGAGGACCTCTTTCTTGTGGTTATGGGAGTCTTTTATCATCATCGCTGAATATGTTTGGTGAAATTAGAAAATGCTGAAGGAGTTGCTTTTTAAACCCACATTTATCCAAGGAAAGGTTGCTGAACACATATTCTCATTTTCAGCAACAACTTATTTCATATTCGTACGTTCGTACATACTCTTACCTGGCAGCTGCCCAGTACAAGTGTTACTGCCACTGAAGTGACTGGGGGTTAAGTGCATTACTTAAGGGCTCTGAACACTAGTTGTTCAGTAAGGGTATTACTCATTCACTTTTTCTGCCCTTTTTCTTTTCCCAGCTGGTCCTGAAATTTGAACTGACATGACCTTCCTCACACACCCAGAGGCTTCCACTAGCTGCACCGGTGAAAAGGAAAGAACCGGGCCGGCAATAGGCCTACATTTGTAAAGATTTTTAGTCCGGCTGGTTCATTCATGTTTTATTGACGTTTTCCTGCTGCATGTTCCCAGACATAAGGTGGGTGGGATAATGTCCCCTCTAATGTCCCAGAGCAAATCATTAGTGCTTCTCCTCAGCGATGGTCAATTGACCTGGTCACCCTGTGGGAGCTGCAGGGTGCGTTCATGTTTTCTAAGGGAAATTTCCTTCTTGGTTGATATTGATTTCTATTTTCTACAGAGCAGCTGGTAAGGTGAATTTTCACACATGCACGTATGAACGCATGAACACACACACGCACGCACACACACACACACACACACACACACACACACACACACACACACTGTGGCTATAACATAAAAGGTTTTTTTTTTTCTCATAATTTCAGTAAAGCCCAGGTTTGTGTCCAGGGTTGGCCATCCATACATGAATGAGCCTGTAGAGAAGACCAGACACCCACTGAGCAGACGGCCTGATGGAAAATGAATGAATCCCTCCATAAACTCTCTGCAAATTGAGACAAATCCATTGCTACAATCGTTCTTTGACTACATTTACAGTCATAAAGATCTGATGTTACGCCACCGCATCTAGACATGTCCGCACTTGGCCTAAAAATGTCTGATACATCTCCTGCGGCTTTATTTTTGTAATCTTTTCCTCTCAATTATATTTGTATGCACATTGTAATTGGATTTCATGTGATTTAATGTGAGCCTGGCCACCTTTGGGATGTGGTCAGTTTATAAGGTTACAATGCAAAAATCTGGCATGAGACCATCCAGACTTGCCCTTAATGCATCCTAGCATGATCAGATGATAAAAAAACATCATTGAAACACTAAAATGTAGGGGCGCCCCGGTGGACCCTCACACTGTCTCTATCAATAAAGCATAAAAAAAAAAAAAAACAACACTAAAATGTATCGTGAATGTGAATTTTGACATTGTGACATGCCTTGAAAAGTACTACACGGTCACATTCTAGGTTCCAAATCACACAAGGTTTTTGACTGATATGAAATTGGTTGTATTTCGATACGGAGATGATTGTAGTTAAATGTCAGTGCATGGAAACTGCAATCTAAAATGCGAGACAAGATGCTGTTTCTATCTGCAGCAGGCTGCGGCTGCGGTGAGTGCAATCTGATGAGTGAAGGTCAGAATATAACATACACAAAGAGAATGTCTCATACATGTGTGCAAAAGTCTCTCTCTCTCTCTCTCTCTCACACACACACACACACACACACACAGAAACACACGCACGCACAGAGAGCAGATAGATAGCAGACCGTAACAGATGATGAATTGAGACATTTTAATGTAACAGCAGTCTATATCATTATTTGTATTTGTGTGTGTGTGGGCGGACATATATACACACATACACATACAGTATATGTGCATGCTTTTAACGTGACAAGTGGCCGTGATTCCATAAATGGTCGGAAAGACTGGATTTCATCAGAGGAGGTATCTCACACACCGTAGTCGTTCGGTGCCATTAGCATTCGGAGGGTGCAGTTACTCTCACCTCTAACCTCTACCACACTGATTTACATGTCAGCTGTTGGATCAAAGGGTTTTTGTGTGTGTGTGTGTGTGTATGCAGATTGAGAATACTCACCGTGTACTCTATTCCCAGCAGAAGCCATCGGTATAATGGATATAAATCATAATGGGGGGGGGGGGGGGGGGCGGGGGGGCAGACAGATAGATACACAGACAGGCAGACAGAAGCGAACAAAGGAACAAAATAGTGTGAGAGAGACAAGCAGAGAATGGAGGAGAACAAGTCATTTAGTTCAAAATGGAGTAAGGACCATCAAGCATTACCAAGAGTACTTGAATTGCACTGAAATTGCTCCACTTTGTAATAACATGAACAGTAAAGCCAAGGTTTTCAAATATGTGCAATATTGATTCATATTTTGGGTGAGTGCTCCTATTGAAGACCTATAACTGTTAACTGGACATAGGGTATGTGTATATGGACAGATGAGCTACACTTCCCTCTACAGCTGCTACCACACTGTATACCACACTGCTTAAATGATAGGCGGTATCTGCTGACTGGTATATACTGAACTGTCCCTTTGCACTGTGTAGAAGTGCTGTTGTCTCTGTACCATGTATGTCAGTATGTGATGAACAATTCTTCAATATGTTTCAATATGTCTCTGCACCAATCTCACCCAGACTCATTGTTATACATTTGTTTTAAAGTGACTCTGTTTCTGTGCCTGGTGAATGAAAGTTGCCTTGATAGACATTAGAAATGCAAAACCCAATAAACAGATTTAAAAAAAACCCCCCAAAAAAACCTCGTAACAGCTTTGTGGCACTTTCACGAATATTTTGTTGTGGACCGTTCGGATCTGCCAGCTAATGTATTCTGGCATTATCAGATGAAAAAAACACCATTGAAAGTGTAACTTGTATTGAATGTGTAATCGTAACATACGACTTTACAATGTGTCTTGGAAATTAGACTACTGGTGTGTGCAGTAGCGTTTCATGTCATAGTTGCATTATTTGAAACTTAGTTTGTTACACCTATTGGCAGGACTCTGATCCTTAACCTTTTTGCTATTGGTTGCTTATAATGTTGGTGATCTAGGAATCAAAGCATATCACACTGCTGTATTCATTGTCAGTAGCTCTGGATAAAACTGTCAACCAAATGCAAAAATATGAATGCAGCAGCAGTGAAGCAGTGTGTGAAATTATTGAGAAAAAAATTCAAAATATGTCTCACTGTCTGTTGTCAGTTTTAATTGAAAAGCGTGTCTTGGGGTTGCTCTAAACCTGGGTTCATGTTTAGTCTTACCATTCCGTCTTTTGGTAAAACCCTCCTGTCATCTCTCCATCAGCCACAAGATCCCTCCTGCCCTCTATCTCTTCTTCCCTCCCTCCCTCCCCTCTGCCCACCTTGGCTCTCACTGTGGTTTGTGTTGGACAGAATATTGCTTCCATATCCCTTTGCCCTCTCAACGATCCCTGTATAATGACTGCCAGCAGGTGAGCGGGGACCATGTTTGTAGAGGGTCGCAGAAAATGGAATTTTGTGTGTGTGTCAGTCTGTCTGTATCTGTATGTCTGGTTTACCTCTACACACTCTTCTTGTACAAAGAAGCTTTTTCTTGTTTCTTTATCACACTAGTGCTGATTTCTATGACATAATATAATGTAGGTAATAATAAGGAGCAACGTGTGTAAATGTATGCCAATGTATGAGTATGAATGTATATACTTTTTGCGTATATGTGTGTCCGTATCAGGGGATGTGCATACATAGCAGCCAACAGCATTGGGATGTGTGACCAAGCATTACCTGTGATAGTGTAGGGATAATAGTTCCAAGCCTTCTCTGTCACATAGAAAATTTTAGGGACCACTGCTCTTGCCCAGCTGGGCAGCTTGCTGCAAGACAAAGAGAGAAATTAAGGGATTAGTGAACTGAAAGAGAGGAGAAGAAAGAAGAGAGCGAAGAAAAAAGGAACGACGAGAAAAAGTGACCTGTGTGCCATACAGGCAAAACTGTCCTCTCTTGAAGTTTCTCCACTCTTTTCCCTTGGCCCTATCGCCCAGAATAAGCAATGACAGGCATCCAGCTGTGCAGAGCCATAATGGAAGCCATACAAGGCGGCCATGATGGCTCCCGGGGCAGTAGATTACACTGATTATAGCCGGCACACTGCAGTGGAGTTTCTCCATGGCTGGCACGGTGATAGACACAGAGAGGGACGTGGAGGGCAGAAAGTACATAGAGCTGGTTATTACTCAGCATAAATGGACTCAGGATGCTGACAGTTACAGCCAAGTAGCCGGGCACCTCATTCTGTGTCCAATCAAAATGCAAACCATTACCGAGGCAGGCAGGAGAGAGCGACAGGGGCGAGAGCCTGGTTACCTCAAGTGAAATTACCAAGACACACAATTGGGAGTGGATTTCCTTTTGAAAAAAAACTTTTTGAAACTTTTAACTTTGGAACAGTAAGCCTTGATTTGCAATAGCAAAGTTGAGGGGAAATGTCAGTGTGGGCTCTCTGGTTATTGGGTCCCATCAGAAATAGTTCATTGCAGCCAATATCAACCGAGCCATAACGATGCAAATAGCACCATCAACGGAGACGGCAGCCATCTTTCAGTTTGAACCAAATGCCACCTGGAGGATAATTCTCACTCAAACCAGCCTTTGATTTTCTAACTCTCTCCCGCAATCTCTCTCCCTTCCCTTCCACCCCCTTATTCTTTGCTTCTTTTGTTAGCATCTGTAGGTGGATGAGGTGACCATATTGGTTTCCCATTGATTCTATATAGGCCCACCGGGACATGAGAGACAGACAGGCGGTTCCCTCTGGTCCGGACTGTCAAACAGCCGGGGGAGCGCCCAGACATAGCCGACTGGTCACATGTCCACATGTCCTCACACTGCCTTTTGTGCCAGCTACACACACACACACACACACACACACACACACACACACGCACACACAGCTGCAGCGATAACATGGTAACAGGTGGTTTGTGGGTGGAGAGAGGCAGGCACAGCGTCCAACAGTGACTGCTCAAATTATCCATCACTTACACATGCCTGACCTCATCTTTCTCTGCCCACATACACACTCACACACACAAACACACACATGCGCACGCTGACACACAGACACGCACACACAAGCATGCACACACACTGAGCCTTCCTCTCCTCTGAGTTTGTCAATGACACTTCGCATTTCCCAAAGGCCCACTTACATCTCACTTCTGACCACAGAACCTCACACTCTGTCTCTGCCTCTCACTCTGGTAGCCTCCATTTGGCTCTCTTTCTTGTCTCTTTCTCACTGTCTTGCTTCTGGGAACGAACAGCACAGCTGTCCGCGACAAGATCTGAAAGTCTTTCATTCCACTCAATTGGACTTAATCATCTTGTCACGCCGAAAGAAGGAGCGAAAATTAAACTCCACAGAAACACTGACTGTCCAGGATCAACTGAACAGAACATGATCAGGACGACTACTTTTGTTCCAGACAGGAGAATTGGATGATATTAACCCCCAGTTGTAAAAATGAGACGTGTTAAAATGACAAGTCCACTGTTCTTCAGTCTGTGCAAATCTAAAAGAACTGGATGAGTGGAGAAAATGTGGCAAGAGCACCCAAGGGCCCATTATTATACGGATAAGCCATATTACTTATGACTGTCTGTTCTCTTTTAAGATAACACTGGTGAATTAAGACCTAAAATGGCTTAGAGTTACAGAACTATTTAGTGTCCTGAGGCTTTAGGTCACACCCTATTACCCGAGCTGACCCACACAACAGACCTCACTTGGATTCAGTGAACCCTATGAATGGTCTATAGGGGCTACAGTATTCATTCAGTCAATCCAGGCTGGCTGTGTGGGCAGAATCATTCAGGATAATTAGTTCTCATAGATTTTCCCTGAGTGGACCGGGGCCTTGGAATGTGCCCGGGAAAGGTTGACTCAGTATGTGAAGGATCCTTCAGGATGAATCTAGAAAGCTACTTTGACATGATAACTCTCTTGGGTGATGGTGCTTCCACCTCTCTCTGATCATTCTGATTTCCGATCACCTTGGGGAGCAGGGTGGCGTAATGAGTGGAAAGACTTTCCTTCAACAAGGGCGCCCGGGTTCAGTAGATGAACCCGTGTTTTGACCTCACTATGGTGGGGGGGAAAGCAAAAAGAGAATTCCCCTATAAGATCAACAGTGTCACATTCAATTACTTTATTTTTGATAAGGGTTGTTGGTGGTATTGATGGATTTGGATTTGGTGTGGACTCATTGCACTCAGTGACCTGGTAAAGATAGGTCTATATGATGGGCCAAGTGGGATATTTCAGCAGTCAATGTATGGCTACAGAAGCATGTCATGCACTGATAAATAAACAAACAACAGCTAAGGTGAAAAAGAAATGAATGGGCAGGAAAGAGAGAACATGTGGAAAATATGTATGTGTCTGTATGATTGTATCCACAGGTGATGTTTACACTGAATGTATAAAATATTAGGGCCTCTCTAACTGGTCTGCATCATCTCCTCCTTTGTGATTGTTATAGATTTAATATAGGAAATCAATAAGGGATAATGGCTTTTACCTGGATTCACCTCATTGGCGAGGGGTCACATTCAGAGCAAACTCACAAATGAGGCCGGGGAGACTACACTTCAGACTGGTTCTTGCACTCGGCAGCAAATTCAATTGTAATCTACATAACAGAAAATCATATATTCAATTTCACGCTTATCAAGTTTAACAAGGCATAAGAACAGAGCTGAGCTGGAAAATAGGCTTGGAATGAGATGAATCTGAGCAACTAAATACATTTCTCCCTCGCTCATTCCTGAGACACGACAACCATGCTTACGCGTGGTTTTGTGAAGCCTTATGAAAGCTGATATCTGCTTATGCGCCGATTATCATGCTCTATATATGAGTAGTTATATATATGCCCACTTATTTCAACACACTAGCCTAGAGTTGCTGACATGAAGACATCAACGTTAGACATATAACCAATGACTAATCTATGTCTTAACCTGCAGCGTGGTTGTGAGGATAGGAGAGTGCCAGTGACAGCGATGCAGTGATGGGTGTGAAAGGGACATGACAAATGCTTAGGCCTGGCTGCCCTTTTAATCCCTCCTGACAGCCTTATCAGCAGTAGCCTGATGGACGGTGTTATGGTATGCACTTGTCGTAGAATGACAAGGATTGTAAGGCGTGAGATGAAATATTAGGAGTATATAAAGTATACAGCTTTTCAGGATAACAGCAGGATAGTGGAGTGAGTAGGGAGACTGTCCTTCAACCAGAAGGATTCAGATTCAGACACTGAATCCCTACCAGCTCCCTGTGGATGCAATCAAACACAGATGTCTCTTTTGGAGGATCAGTAGAGTTTTCCATAAAATATACATTTAGACACCCTGACTGTAAGGTGTTTCATTAAATCAAACACATACGTCGCGCCCGGCTGTATGTCAGACACCGAGAGACATGGAGAGAGGAAGGCACTCACTTGTTGAGGTAGACTCGTTTCTCGGTGAACTGTCCCGGCCCGTGCTCGGGATCGTCGTACGGCTCGTTCTGGACCACCTCCACCCCCTCCCCGCGGTCGCTCTGCTCATGACTGTGCTTGCTGATCATATACAGCTGGCCGATCCGGTACTGGAGGACGGACGGACAGACAAACAGGCAAGGAAAACAAAAGCCAGAGAGAGAGACAGACAGACAGACAGAGACGTTTGATATTAGATCCATAGTTTTATCGAATTTAGTGAGACAACTACAGGAGGAGTAGATCATCCCATCATATCAACATTATTACAGCCAGCAAACTGTCCTTATAGCGATGCTTCTGATGAATTTGCTTTGTATGGGAACATTGTGTTCTTAGTGGCTGTAAGTTCCATATCTGACACACAACAATATAATTTTATAGCAGCCGTAAACATAAAAGAACAAGGGGAAATACCAGGATTACTGTCCCCAGCGCATGTTCATGACGCCTGGGAACAGTCGCCATACCAACAAAAATCTGTGGATTAGGAGTTTTCCACAGCTTAGTGACAGAGGCGTCTGTTTTGGCCTCATCTCAGGTCAGGACCAAACAGCACAACAATAGTAACAGCAGCAGCACTAGCCAGCTAGGTGACCCCATCTCACGGCCCCCTGTGACACATCAGTCAACACCCACAATCCTTCACTCATCACTTACTGACCCACTTGGCCCGAGGACGATGTTACTTTTGGTCGCCTCGAGAGGTCGGAATGGCGTGTCACGCGGCAACTATTTTCCGAAACAGTTGGAAAAGCCAAGCGATGTGGAGTGGGAGTGCTCAAGGGCGGAGATTTCCGACTGCTGGTACAACTATTTCCGGGCCGGGGAAATCGATACGGCCCCCGACGGCCACTTATGCCACCCTGCTGGAATGCCAAGGGGTCATGTAGGACTCAACCGCCACTCACAGAGGTCCAACCAAGGATAGCTGCGTTAAGCTAATGGAAAAAAGACAGGGACTGCCTATGGGGCTTGGATGATGACCTGTGCCTCTATAGCCAACCACAAAAAGCACGGAATGGAGAGACGAGAAATGTGATAGTGCAGTGGAAAAAAGCAGAGCCACTGTATACCGGTAAACAAGCTCAGGCTGTGACTTCTTATAACAATGCCAAATTTTTCCATCTGGCTCTGTCCATGACAGCAAAATATGAGAGAGATAAAATAAGAGAGTGTTCCCAGTTGGAATTTTGATGGCACTATGTTTCTGGTTGAACAGCTGTTGGAGTGTGGCATTATTTTACAGGCGTAAGGACATAGTAGCAAAAGGCCAGGCATAACAGAAGAGGAAACTGTACTTGGTCACACACACACACAAACACACACATGCACACACAAACACACATATACATAGACGCAACACACTAGTGGTGAATCTGGATGGATGGATGACTTCTGCATAAAACCAACTGGGAATGAAATAACTACAGTATTGCTTGATAAATAATTCAGACAACCTGTGTTTAATGTAAAACTATCATTTATCAGGGTGAAAGAGAGGGAGAGAGAGAGAGAGAGAGAGAGGAAACATGTGGGGTGGTAATGACATAAAGACAGAGAAGGGAAGAAGTGTGTCTATAAAGTTTTAAGAGATTGCTGCTTGAGACAGCTGAACAACACACGCTGAATGGCAGGATGAAAAACATAAAGGCGGTGTACCGACTCTAGCGGGCACACAAATGTTCACGAGGACCTCTGAACACCACTCTCCCTTTAGCTCATTCAGGGTTTGGATATATTGCGTAAACATGTGAGCCATTGTGCTGCTCTGCCTACCCGCCATTGTATTGAGCCTGTGTCTGCTGTCCACCTGAGAGCTACTGTTGATGAATGAGAGGCTGTTTTCATTGTTGTCTCTGGACAGCTTACTCTAATGGCTAGGAGGGAAAAGTGGCCCTTGCTCAGGCTAGAGTGGCCATGAATAATTCGTATTATCTCTGTCTCTCTCTCTCCTCAGGTGATGGAGAGATGTGAGCACAAAGTGGAGCTGAGGGAAGGGATCAAGGTCTGGCGGAGAGGAGGAAACAAACAAGAACACTGTCTCATCAGCTAAGGTACAACCTTTTCTAGATAGTTTCCATTTCACCATTTCATCAACCGTTTCTATGGTTCCTCTATTTAAACACTCCCCCTCCATCTCCCTTGTCTCACTCTTTTCTCTGCATGTCCTCTCTTGCTTCTCTCCCTTCTCACCACTCTCCCTAATTTCAGCCTACTCATTTGTGAGTTCCTCTTCTCACTCTCTGCCTCACAACTTTGCTATCACCTCCGCCGCAGTGCCATGTTGTATCTGCTAAAGCCACATAGAGTCACATTCTGCAACACTCTGTCATTGTCCTCTGCTGTATCCTCCGCACACGACTCAGTGTACCATTACTGGCTAACTTGAAATTGGCTAATGGCCCTTCCACAGGCACAGTATCATTACACACAGAGCTACTCTCAGTGCCACCACACCAAATGGCCAGCTAATGGCTCGGCTATGATAGAGTTTGGGAACTACAAAGAGCTCTTCCAGAGTGAGGCTGGCAGGCTTAGTCGACCCAAGATTAGTAGTGGAACCAAAAACACATCCTGAGTTTGGTGCTTTCAGTCGCCTGTGAACTTCAACAAGGTTCAAGGTTTGGTTGTTTTTGTCCCCCATGATGTTGTCCTCCGTCTGTCTGTCCGTCTGTCTTGGATCTAGACAAAACTTCAGGGAATGATGCATCGTTCCAGCATTTTCAAAATTACACTGATTGACCAACAGGGGCGCTACAACGTTTGTTTACGAGTTATTGATTGGCTCAAGCGGTGCCTGCATCATTGGAGGGGGACAAAATACTTGTTTCTATTACAATACTGTGAATTATACAGTATTATGCAGTAACTAGTGCACAGAAATATGGATGAAGAAGAAGAGGAAGGTATCTCAGGCAGAAAATGTGATATTAAACAAGGGGATGATAGCAAGGTCCTGACTGCAGTTTGAATGTGGCTCCCCACAAAGCAGGAGTTAATACTGCCTGATCTTAGGGGTGATTGAGAGAAGCTCCCAGTATGTGCTATCCGCTTTGTGATTTACCAATAAAGAAGAGATAATTTGAGAAAGATGGAAATAATAATAATGGATGGATGGAAATAATTATGGATGCCTCACTGTGACAAACCTGCCATATAAACCACTGCAGCGTTTCCAAGAAAGGCACTGAGTTCATAGAGTAAACTGGTGTGACCGTGGGTTGCAACACATACTTGAAATGTAAAATACCATTTATTTAAATGTTAAATATGAAAAGTATTGTGCCTACTGTGAACAAACTCTATCTCTCTTTCTTCTAACACGACAGCATGTGGCGGGGAGCTGTGGTCATTGTGCTGGAGCCAAGGAGTGTGTTGGTGTGTGGGTAAGATAAGAATCCTGACAGGATACACACACACACACACACACACACACACAAGACAATAGTTGGCACAACGCTAACATGTAATTAAAATTCTAACACAGACACAGTAATTACTGCTTTGAGCGCTCTGTATTCTTGGATAAATGACTGGGCCTCTATTGAGATAAGTAGCTTCTGTGTTTCCATGTCCATTTATGGCTGTGTGTGTGTGTGTGTGTGTGTGAGAGAGAGAGAGTATGAGAGAGAGAGAGAGAGAGAGAGAGAGAGAGAGTTAGTTTCTAGTAAACATCCACACTAACAGAACATAGAAACAATTACTGATGTCGATCTGTGCACAAGACTGTCTTTATCGTATCTCAGTACACACACAAAAGCACATAATAAATACGTACTTCATCTCAGCTCATGTATGCATATAAAACAAAGTGGGCCAATGTGAGAGCTACAGACTGGCTGTGGCTGCATTTAAAAATCACTGGTTAACAAACTAACACCGGCTGACTGGCGGTCACAAGGCAGCAGGGCGGCCTAGTGGTAGAGAGATCATCCTTCAGCCAGTTTAATCAGAGGGCCGCCATGTTGGCAACCTTCCAGCCTACTGAGGTATCCATGAGCAAGACACCAAACCCCCATCAGCTCCAGGGGCTCCGTCGTCCCTGGAGGTGGGGAAAGCAACAAGATAATGTATCTAAAGTATCACATTATTATTACGATTAAAGGCCTAATTCACTCTGGGGTTGCAAAGTCAATTTTTCTGCAATCAATGTGGAATAATTTGTATTTGAAGAAGAAGATTGATATTCAATATTTCTGAAACATAGAGGGTCCAGTTTTGAGAAGAGGTATTATTTTGTTATCCAAAGACTCACTGTCCTCCAACTACCATAATTTGTTTTAAGTTTTTGCAGTCCATCATTTTGTAGTTTCTTTCTTTCTTTTCTTTTTTTTTGTCTTGTTTTATTATATCTCCTCATATGGAGGATGAATTTTTGAACACATTTGAACATCAGAGCACAGTAATAAACTCCCTGGTTCTCAACAGAGGCACAGAGCTCTGGAACAGTAGCCAAATGAAAATTGCCAAAATGTAAATGGAGCCATATCGATTTACACTGGCATGAGTTCAGCCTCATTTATCAAGCAATATGCAAACAAATTGAATGCAAAAGCATATTTCATTCATGCAACGTCCATGAATTCAGCAACAACAACAACAACAAAAAAACACTGCAGTGTGCCTTGGCATGGTGGGAGAGAGCCTACTTCCATTTATCGCCACTACTTCATCTCGCAGTTTGATAAATGACCGGCATCACGGTAAACAGAGCACTGCTAAATATCATACATCAGATCATAGAGCGGCATTAAAAATGTCACCACCAGGCCCAGTGCATTGCTGCACGAGGGCACACACTGTAATAAATGGCACTGTGCCCCAGTGCGGAGCTGCGTCAGGGAGCAGTGTGGGATTTATAGAGCACAAAGAGAAAGTCCTAGAGAGGACCTCAGCCACAAAGAGCTGCGTAAGGATGAAGCCACATAGTTGAGAAAGTTCATTTTGGTTGACAGTGTGAAGGGCATTAATGTGACAGTGACATGCGATTCCTCTTGCCCTAATGCAGAATACAGAGTCAGGGGAGAGAAGAACTCAAAGAGAAAGAGAGAGAGGAGGGAGTATGTGAGAGAGAGACACACACAGAGTGATCTGTGTGTCAGATAGGCTGTGGCAGATTCTTCAGGGATTCAGGAACAGGGGAAAGAAATCTCTGAGGTGAGGCAAACTGCAATGTGGGCTTGATGGATGTGTGTGTGTGTGTGTGTGTGTGTGTGTGTGTGTATGTGTGTGTAGAGAGTAGAAGGTAAAGATCTGCAGTGGGTGTGAAGATTACAGGGACATGCAGATCAGGGAGTGAAAGCTGTTTCATAGGCTACTGCAGCTAGGTAACTCATTTATACATGGCAAAAAGAGAAAGGTTCATGACAAATGCAGATTATTTAACAAGGCATGGACTTTAAAATATTTTCTTTACTGAAGCTACCAGTAAAGCTGTGTGCTAAGTTTGCAAGGAACACATCGCTGTGTTCAAAGAGTACAACTTGAGCCATCATTTGCAGAAAACAAGAACAAGAAGAACATGAACAAGAAGATGATCAGGAACTACTTTTCTGGTCTGTTGAACCGTGTGGTTGACGTAACAAAAATAGTCAACCTCATCAAGGCAATAGCGTTACATAACAGGCAGGTTACCACACAGCTGTCAGATGGCTCAGCAGAACTGCTCAAAACAGAAAAAGGAAACTCAGAGGTTGTGAAAGGAAACTGAGCTAAGCGATGCAGACTGGCTGACTGATTTGGCATTTGCTGTTGACGTGCCTGGCCTCATGAATGAACGAGAGGGCAAGGGCATTTTTGTGCATTGGGATAAGAAGTGAAGCCTGCGTAGTTGGTTGAGGCAGACAACTTGAGTGGCGCTCCAGATCAGCTGATGTTGTAGTTTGATGCGCTGCTGACAGAACACTTCAGATCAGCGCCACTGCTGTGTCTCTATTCATCTGTCAAAGAGGAGAACTCTCCAAAGATGATGAGTCAATCTCAGAAGATGCATGTTCTTTTTGGATCAACATACACAGATGGTGATGAAATTCAATAAGATACAGATCCTCTCTCACCAATGACCATCTTTCAGCTGTGCTGTGCATACACCTGACTTTAATGTCCTTGTTCAAGTCCATCAGATATAAATATATATACATAATAATTGCCTACCCCTGAAGTAGAAGGGAGTGTATGTGTGTGTATGTGTTGAGTTGACTGGGTTTTGCCTGTGACAGCAAAGTGAGTGGGCAATACCACTACCTGAACTTAATTTACAAGACACACAGACTGACACACGCATTCTTGTACTTTTATCATTATGAGGACCTTCCATTCCACCTTAATTTCCCATACTGTACCCCTAACATTATAACCTTAACTCTCACCACTGCATGCCTAACCTAAATCCTTCCCCCAACCTAAACCTGATTCTAACCTTAACCCAAGCACAAACTGGCCAAATCACCTCACTTTGCAAAAATATCCTCAATCCAAAGGACTAAAACTCAAACTATTTCTCACAAGGATACAAGATCACACACGCGCACACAAACACACACACACACACACACACACACACACACACACACACACAGAGAGACCTGGACACTGCTGTTTCAGCAGAACAAACTATGCGTGCGTATGAATGTGAGGATGTGCCTGTGCATGCACGTAGTTGAAACTTGTGCTGATTCAGCAAAAAGTGAAGGTGAGTGTTAACACCCCTATAATGGTGTGATATATTACCATGTCATAGAGTCCCACGTTAGAGGAACTACATGCAGTTCTGTACATATATAACATGCAGTTGTTTGAAACACGACTCTTGTCACACTCCGTTTCCATGGACTGAAGCCATCACACTCTTACACAACTGTGGATACACTCCTGTCACACAGACCTTCAGTTAATTAAGAGGCATCACACAACACTTAAAGCAATGAGCATCAGGGCTGGGTTCAATTCACTTTCACTTGAATAGCAGCAACAAATAAAATTCAGTGTCCAACTGACATTTTGAATGGATTGAATCGAAGGTGATCTGACACTAGCCCTGATAAGCACAGCAAGGTCTTCCCAAAGCCACCTGCCACATGGCTCTAAAGAGTGCTTGCTATAGCGCTTATGGGCCAGGACACTTTTTTGAGTCTTGACAGCTGAGAGCAAGAGTGTATTCATGTACTGTGTCAAAGATACGTGGAATGGCATAAGTTATTCATACTGGTCGCTGTGGGTGGGAGAGAGCGCTCTCTTACTTCCCTTTCTATCCCTCTCTCTTCCTCTCTGCCTGTCTCCCATCATGCACCTCCGCTGCGTCTGAGGTCACCGAACCAAAGATTACATAACATCAAGATCACTCGCTCCGGATCACACCACCGTGCGTAATCTTTACTCCCCGCCCGACGGCGCAGTGGGTGGCCTACTGGAATGATGTGTTTACATGAACGAGAGCGTTAAAGGAGAGAAAAGGGTGGAGAAAGAGGGATGGGAAAGTGAGGGAGGGGAGAAAGAAGTGAGCGATAGAGATGAGGAGAGGGAGGGATAAGAGAGCAAAATGAGGGCAGCGGTGCAGAAGGAAGGTGGACAGGACGCTGACGGACTGTTGAGCCATTACATAAGGAGCTGTGGATAAGGACAGCTGTCTCTTTCTAGCCCACCCTGCTCCTCCTTTGCTTTTCTCATCCATTCTCTCCTTGATCCATGTCAGGATCACCTCCAGCCTCTTCTCCTCTGACTTTCAATTACTTTGCATGACTGATTCTCTCGCTCTTTCCCTTAGTTTCTCTCACTTCCTCGCTCCATCTCTTCCCTCTGTGAACCCATGCATCATTATGTCAGCCAATGCTTCCTGATGCTATAGTGATTGAAAGACACAGTGGGCGGAAGCATTGCAGCCCTCTTCCCCTGAACTCGACTCTCTCTCTCTCTGTTAAACCCTGTAATGATTCCCTTTCACACCATGTTAGAACTAACCCCTGTTAGGCCTGGATTGTGCTAGCAGTGGGTAGTTATCATCGCTTATGATAGGGTATATGTTCATACATAATTTAACTCTCTTCTGAAGCCTTGCTTTGACACCCGTCTCATTTTATTTCATCGTTGAAGTGCTGTGCATGCAAGTGCATTCATATCTTTTGAGTGTCATCTAATGGAGGCACACACTCATGACTGTAAACAAACTTCTTCTTCAAAGGAATGTTACATCTGTTTGATTTCTTTTCTTAAACCTGCAACTTCAAAAGCCAGTGGGAAAAGCAAGTGGGTTTTTAAATGTTTGGCTGATGTCATGAGTGAGAGAAAGAGAGAGAGAGTGAGTGAGTGAGAGAAAGAGAGTGAGTGAAAGAAAGAGAGAGAGAGAGAGAGAGAGAGAGAGAGAGAGAGAGAGAGAGAGAGAGGGAAAGAGAGTCACAACTCGAATGGACCAGCAGGGATTGACAGATCTTGTTCACCATCAAATGTTGATTTTGGATAAAGTCTATTTCCTCATTGTATCACACTCACAAACACAGACATGCATGTGTACACGCACACACCCCCCTCTTGTGTTTCGACTCATTTCGGAGCTATACTAATGTGCAGCTGACTACAACTTAAGAAACATTAATGCTACCAGCAATATACCATTCATCATCAATTTGAATCCATCGCATTCTTCAGCTCCACTTTTTCAAAGTGTTAAACTTCAAAGAGCTAAGCCTTGAGCCAGAAAAGGTGATGTCTTTTCACAGGCCTCGTTCAGTTGGCTGATAAACAAGTCTCCTCTCATGTTGCATAAGCCTTTTGTCCCCTTTATTCCAGTCTGGAGTGTTTTGGTGCAACTTGGATTCCACACTGCTTGGGGAAAACCATCTCATTTATTATGAATAGAGGGAGCATGGAGTACTTCTTACACAACCCCTGCTGAGAGAGAGAAAATACGAGAGAGAAAACACTAGTATGTTCTTAGTTTGATCTTGCATACAATATCAGTCTCTTGATCTACAGTCTATTCTCTCATATTCTCTCTGTCTCACTCAATTCTCTTTTTTTTTTTACCTGTCTGTCTACCTGCCTCTGTGTTTCACTGTCTCCCTGTGTTTCTCTCAGACCTCTCTGGCATGTGATTGATGGAATCTATAACCTACATTGTTCAGTCAAAAATCAAGCAGAGATAATCTGAGCGTCTCCATTGTTAGGGGGAATCCAGCGAGGAAAATGTTCTACGTAGATGAGGAAGCAATTGCAACCGTACTAGAGAAGCCTATCAAAAGCTTATAGGAAGGTGATATGATGTTAAGTGACAAGGAGCAGATTCATGAGCCAAGGCAAGAGGTAATTTGAGGCATTGAAGGCACAGAAAGGACAAGAAAACCAGTTAAGTTTATAGTTGTGCTGCCTGCAATTTTGTCTGTTGCCTCGGTTAATGTGGCCCTTGACAGTATATGAGATACTTATAGCAAAGGTGGAGAAGTTAGAGAGGGTGGTTATGTCAGGAAATGGCTTGGACTCCCGCAATGTCTTAGCAGTGTAGCTTTGTATGGGAAAGGGATTCTGAAGTACCCATATCCAGCCTAACAGAGGAATTCAAATGCCCGAAGGTAAGATTGGAGATGAGTCTGACAGGCCTTCTGTATCAGTGGAAGAAGCAGTGCAGCCTATTGTAGGGCAGATGTAACAAGGGCAGAGAGGGTTAGGGCTGGGCATAGGGCAAACTCTATGGAGTAGGGCAGCTCCGTCTGGGAAACAAAAGATGGTTGTGGAACAAATATATTGACAGGAGGAAGCAGCAAGGTGTAAAAAGTCTGTCCCTTGGGCTAAAAAGGGTCAGCGGATGAATTGGGAAAGTGTAGAAAGGAAGGAACTTGGCTGGATGGAGCTGTGGAGTATAGAAAGAAATCAAATTAAATGCATTGCAGGTGTAACCGTGTTACCATCGCCCCAATATCTCAGTCAGTGGGTAGACCTTGCCTGTCCCTTAGGTTCAGGCATAGCTACTCATAAACAAAGTGTCAGAATGTAAAACAAGTCTTCTATTCCTCAACTTGGCAACATAACCAAGTGCTGAAGTGTCTGGCAGTAGAAATTAAGAGCAGTTAGAACAGTTAGAAATTCAGTTAGAAGAGCAGTTAGAAATTAATTTGTCAGCTGATTAGAAGGAAGATTGTCCGTGAGGAAGGGAGAATTGATTAGGAAGCATGCTTGGGCGGGCATATTGTAGGTCAGCTAAGGGTGGTCAGAGATTGACAAATGTTAGTAGATTCGGGGACACGGCTGACACTCCTGTGAGAAACAGAAAGCACTTAAGGCCAGACTTGGTGTTGTGGTGTATTTTGTGGAGCTCACAGTGCCATGGGAAGATGTGGTAGATGAAGCATATTAAAAATACTTAGGTATGCTGTGTTGGCAGCGGAGGTGGAGCAGCAGGGTTGGAAAGCTAGAGTGTACTCTGTGAAGCTGAAGGATGATTGTAGTATACCTATATTTATGTAAGGCATGCTACTTAAACTTTATTCTTAACCCAGCCCTGTTTGTTAGTAGTGTGCTTGCTGTTATATTGGTTTGCTAGAATGTTGGTTTGGCAGCACAACCTTATTCCTTACGCCCCCTGTACTCTTAGCCTGGTAAGACCATCCTGATCACATGACCTCACATTCTGTTTCGCTCCACGGATCAGTCTGGACTTCTAGCCGCCCACATCGATTTCCTGAAATTACAATGTAACCGGGCCAATAAGGGACTGCGTCGTAGTTGATGATGTAACCGGGCCAATCAGGGACTGCGTCGTAGTTGATGACGTGAAATACAGGCCGCCGCTGGCAAAACAGTAATGGCGTCTCCCGAAGCAACGAGCGGTAACGTTAACGTTAGTAGAGTAAACACAGCCATAAGTGCATCATTATTGCAGAAATAGACCCAATAACAACAATTGGCCCGGTTACATTGTAATTTCAGGAAATCGATGTGGGCGGCTAGAAGGCCAGACTGATCCGTGGAGCAAAACAGAATGTGGTCACGTGATCAGGATGGTCTTACCAGGCTACTGTACTCTAACCACTGGCTGAAAAGCAAGGATACCATTGAAGGTCCAAATATTAAAATCTATTTTATGACTAGGATGGGAGTTATATGTCATATGATGGCTTAGCTATAGTAGCAGGAGCAGCTATTTATACACCCCTCTCAGCTGTTCATCTATGGCAGTGTAACCTGATGTCCTCTAGTTTTAACATCTGAACTGAGCTTCTGTTTGGCCACTCACGCTGGACTATGGCACAAGGGATCGTCATATCACATCCTGTGTATTGGTAAATACTATTGGTGTGATTCATAGAGAATTAAAGCTGGATGCATACTTGCATCCGCCTGAAGCGGACATTAGAAATGAGCTGGGCTCCAAAACAGACTTGCCGTAAGTGAGTCGGTGTGACAGTATATGTTGTTGTGTGCGTGCACGTTCAGTGTGAGTGCACATTTGTTGAAAAAATTAAGTGGTCTGTGTGTGTGCACGCGCACGTGCGCGTGCAGGCATCTGTTTACCTCTAGGTGTCAACAGAGGAAATGCAAAGAAGAGAGATGCAGAGATAGGGAAAGGGAGAAGATTGTCAAAGCAAAAAGACAAATGGCTCACATAAGCACTGACTTTGGAAAGAGGGAAACTAGCAAGGAAAGAATAAAAGAAAAGCAATAGACAGAGAGGGAAGTAGTGAGGTGAAACAGGATATACTATGGAGTTAGTAGGTGTTGCAGCAATTGAAAAGTCAGATTAGGTGGGCTAAATGAAGGTGGGAACTTAATGAAAGTGGTGGGAGAAGAGCCACCTGATGAAATCAATCAGCCACCCCCCCTATTTACATCTCTCTATCCCTCTCCCATCTTTTACAAAGACATAAAATCTAGAGCAAGAGTCTGTAAATATTGTTTCAAGAAGTTTTGATTGAACCTTATTATTCTCCCACTTGCAGTGTTGGCTACAGGGATGCAATACAATGCTGTATGAAAGGTTGTCTTCAGTGGTACAAATTTCATGATAAACTTAAAGAAAAAAACACTCAACACAGTAAACGTAGGGAACAAAAATCTAACCCATTTGTATCAAATATGATTAAAACGGCAGTTTACTGCCCCATAACACAAAATTATATATGTGGCAGGGTTAGATCAAGACCAATGACTCAGCGATTACTTTGCCAGATGCTAGATTTCTGGCTTCCAAACCTTTCTGCCTTGTGCTCTATGTTTGGAGGTGCAAAACATTTGATTTCTTTGTCACGGAAGAACACAGAGACCATGCATAGGCCATTGTTGTACCTACATACACTTCATATTGTACCTTATATACCATACATTATATACTATCAGTATCGCCATGGAGCAGTAATTTTTGAAATTATTACTGTATTTTCCTGCTGGTTACTGCTGCCCAGTTATTGCTGCTGCTAACCATACATTATGTCATCATCCCTACCTCCACCCAGCATCCACCTGTAGACGCCAAACTAAAAAAATCTGTATATATATTTGCATTCATTTTCTATAATCTGTTTACATGAGTTGGCAGACTATTGGTGGGAGACTATTGGTGGGTGACCTTGTTAAAGTTGTTTCTGTCTTGTCTTGTGGATGAATTGTAAAAACAGAATAAATACATTGTTATAAATGTGTTCTATTGTGTTTTTTTCAATTGTGTTCTACTCATACTCTGTAGTGAGGTTTAGACAAGAAGCACAAGAAGAATGTTATTAGGAAGCAAATGTTGTGCTACCAACCAGGAAATTCTGGTCAGTCAAGAATGCCTTTGCCAAGGTAGATGATTTGTTTTCCTTGTTGCTATGAAGGACTACACCTTTGTCAGATTCTGTATGGTGACACGAAGCACCTCATTGTGTGAAAGCTGTGGTAAAAAGCTCCAATTTACAACGATCTGCACACAAGACCATTTAATATGTGGGCAGACTGTATTCCATGTGGTTTGCTGTGATAAAAATGATAAAATGGGGAAAATCCCTGTGTTTATCGCACATGATGCATCACTCAATTTATTTTCCATTCCTATGCCATTTTCGCCACAAAGTAAAAGAGAGATGCAGGTCTGTGTAATGTCAAGTTTAATGTGAACGTCCTGTCTGGACATTTGGTATAATGTTTATTTGATCAAATAATCCCAAAGCTCCAAAATGTGATGTACATGTTGTCAGACCCACTTTTAGTTAAATGATAGTTTGCAGGCCAAGACAACATGACTGATCAACCATACAGCAAATCTACAATCAGTGCTTCGTCATACTGTAGCTGCTGGCTTTAAATTAATCAAACATGGCTGTTGCAACCCAAAACTGCTTGATCTGTTCTTTTCGTTGGTATCTTTTCATTGGCTGCATCTATTTCTGAGGGCTATAAGAGAGAGTTTGCAACCCATGCCAAAATTGTCAACAAAATAATTACAAGACAGTTTTACCACCCAAAGATTATGATAGTAACAATCACACTATGCTTATGCTATATATCTGTGGTGTCATAATCACACCACCATGGACAGTCTGCACCAGTTACACTAATGGTTGTTCAGTTTGCTCTGTCCTTCCTGCTGCAGGGAGGTTTTCCACAGGAATCAACACCCGTCCTGTTGAAATCAGGGTAAGACAGATATTATTGCCATGGTAAATGTATAACACTGTTACATCTTTAAGAGAAGGTCCCACCTTTGCTAGGCCTACTATATTATTATATTATATTACTATATTTTCTGTAATGTCTTTACCTTGACAGAGAGTGATGTGTGCAGCAGACTTTTTCTTGTAGTAGATCAATCCAGCGCTCACAAAGACAAAACCAAGTAGCAGACCAAACCCTCCCACAACTATTTTATTCCGCTCTGACGCAGGGAGGGAAGCGTCTAAAATAGTGAGAAAAAGATACTTTCAGAAACATCATACTGACCATTTGCTGACCCTACATACACATACATCAACACACTGGCACACCCACCCCAGACTTGAAGCACTGGTTCAGTGAGGCTGAGGTGTTCTACCATGCAGGTGATTTTCTCCCCTGGAGTGGCAGTGTACTCCAGGTAGGAGTGAATCTGGTAGTAGAAATCCCCATCAGCCATCACTTCAGAGAAACTGACATCTGAGGTCACTTCCTGTCCGTCCTTCAACCATGTCACTCTGATTTGTTTTGGGTAAAAGTCATACGCACTGCACACAAGCATGGATGGGTGTCTACCACTAGGCAACTTCACTGAATTCAGCCTGACATTGGGCATAGCTGTTAAACCACCTGAAAGAAACAAGTTAAGGTTTACATTATTATGATTATACTGTGAAAAGGCTCCCCAAAAGGGCAACTCAGTAGAGTAACCTGGCTCTTTAAGAAGGAGGCTCCCCACATCCTAACTACTAGGCCCAAGCCATCCTAACTCCTGTTTCACCACTAGACCTGGAAGATATGGCCACGCCATTGTTTGTTCTCCAGCCATGATTGCCTTTCAAATGTACAGTATATGTTACTGAAGGATCCCTGTGTGCGTCTTTACAGCAACCACATCTGAATCCTTCAGTAAACGTACCACTAAGTGGGTAAATTGATCTTCTGGTGTCCTGCCTCCCTCCTTCGAGTTTTCTCATCTCTGTTCACCAACCCTGTCGTCCTCTAAACCATGGCCAGCAATAGCCCTAACCAGTCACGTCTCAAACACATACATTAGCTTAGTTTGACATTTTTCATACCTGGATTCAAAGTATCCAAATACACACAAGCATATGTAACACATGCAGACACATATATGTATATGTGCATGTGCACAACACTTAATATATGCATTTTTTGCTTTCTGCATTTCATTTAGCACAAGCTCAAGAAAAAATATTTTTTACATTTACCTCCAAATGTGTCTATTCTGGATATGTTGCACAGGAGCTCCTTTTGAAATACTCTGCTTAATGCATCATAAGGATCATCAGTCCAAGCTTTTGCCTTTTGCACTGCAAAGGCTGTGAATCCTGTCCAATTGCCTCTTGTGCTGTTGTATTGCATCACCAATTTCTTGTTAAAATGCTCCATTATGGTATACTCTGTATCTTTTAAGCCTGGACCTTTGAAAGTACAACATGCAGTGGACTGCACAAAATCTCCATCTGAGAAAACTGGACACAAAAAGGATACAAAAGTATTGATGTCAAATTAATAATTATAAATAATTGACAATAAACAATAAATAATTAACACAACTTACTCAAAGAAAGAAATTAGTATCATTATTTCAAGTAGAAAGTGATGTAACTCACCCAAACTGAGAAGAGAGAAAACAATACAAAAAAGAAAATTCCCAATATACATGTTTTCACATAAACAAAAACCTACAGGAACGAAGCTTCTCTCTGAGGCGTTTATGAGTCTACAGGTTCAGGACACTAGCAAAGAAACAGACAAGGAAATAAATGCTGACACACTGATATATCAGTGACATGACGACACAGAATGGCACCACCCTTTCACCACGGGAAAATCCCACTGTATGAAAATTATCATGATGATGATAATTATAGTTATATATATATTCAGACTAAGGTTATATTTTCACTCCATAGCATCAAGGATAGGGATGTTAATGATTAATCGATGATTGATTAATCACCGTTAACAATTTGATCGATCAAGCATATATTAATCGATAATGTACGTTATGTGCTATTTCTCATTTTTTCCGGAAATGATTTATCTCCACAAGGGTGCAATTTTACAGAGCCCGGGAGTGGCCATCAGGAGAAAAATTATTTATGTCATGGCGACACGATATGCAATTCAGGCTCTCGTTTTCTTTTTTCGTGCACACAAGATGCAATTCGTTGCCTCGATCTGGTTAAAATGAGCCCTCGTTTTGGTTTATTCGTGCGCACGAGATACAATTAATTCCCTCGTTTTCCTCTTTACGTGTGCACAAATTGCCAAAACGTGCCCTCGAAATAGTGATATCGTGCTCTCAATATAGTATAATACATGCACTCTTCACAAGCTTACAAAGAGTCCGTGCACGTATTGGTGATTATGTTTAAATGTGGTGCTGCCCTGGGTGTGTTGCAGCCACCTGATTGTGTTTACATGGCCTGAAGGTTAAGTTAGGGCTGGGCGATATGGTTGAAATCAATATCATGATAATCATAAGGATTTTTCTCGATATCAATATATGTCATGTATGCAAAATCACGTTAAATAATCAAATTAATGTTCATCTCATTGAACCGAATGGTAATGTTAGGTGTGGTGTCAAACAAAACTGAAATTTTCAAATAATATTCCTACCATACCTCATTTTATGAGAGTTTTTAAGTAAAATTTGCTTGTCATCATCAATTTAGACAGCAGAAATGTGTGTCACGATATTAAAATATCTTCATATCATCACGATATGATTCCACTGAAAGAAGATAAACGATAATATTGAATTATCGCCCGGCCCTAGGTTAAGTGGCTAAATATGTTGCAATATTTGGGGGATATGCCTATTCAGTGTAAACAGACAATGGCTATTAACATACCAAATCCTTACTAGGCCTATCTGCAATACCTAAAAGGTACCTTTTAAGTTGCATTTTTTCCTAAACTGCAGTTTAATGAAATCGAGGAAACGAATTGTATCTCGTGCGCACAAATGGACTAAAACGTGCGCACGTTACAGTAAATCGTGGACTTTTTTTCTCTCAGCACCTCTTACAGCACCTCTACAAGCACAATGAAAGAGAATGCATTCCCCCAGCTGGTGAAGTTGGCGCGACACTATTTGTGCCTCCCGACCCGGGACAACTATTCCCCTGGAGCGCGTGTTTCAGCGGATGGACTGACTGTCACCAGGCTGCGCACTGGACTCATCCCTCACCACGTAGATACGCTCTTATTCTTAAATAAACCAGTAGATTGTCATGCCATTGTTTCCAATACATAAACTGTGGCAGCGCCACAATATCGGCACGGCCGGCACAACATAAACAGTTAATCAATGTATAGAAATTGATCTAAAAGGCTCTGTAATGCTGTCATTTGGCGATGCAGTAGCTCTGTACTCAACCTGACAGTCCGTCTCCCATTCTGAAAACATTCGTAAAAAAAATATAAAATTCCACAATTTCTCCAAACTCGCATGTGTTGTAACGGTAAAGAGTAACTTGATACTTTTCAATCGGACAATTCTAATGCTGCTCAACACTCAAAAAGTTAACATGAGTGCAGTGCAGAGACTTCATTGCTTATTCCACCAGTTGGGTTCCGTTGGACACAAAGTAAAGACAATTTAAAGTAATGAACCCTAAAGAAAATACATTTTCAGCCTGTGGGAAACACTGACGTCCATTGTCGGGAGTCCCGACTCTTTTGAGTTATGCTTGGTTGAGTAACTTGTTGAGTAGGCCTAAAGACAGGTGTAAAAACATGCATTTTCTATTTTCTGTCAAAAGCTGTTTTTTACATAATGATTAATCTATTAATTGGTCATTAACGTGACCGACGATCGATTAAGGAAATTTCTGAAAATTCATTTGTGTTTTGCAGTTGCTCAAATAGTTTTGCTCGCATCTCTACAATTTATTAACTACTTGGAAAATGCCTAAAATAATAAAATAAATTTATATTGGAAGGGGTATTTTGTTCAATTAATAATATATATATATATAATTATTAACATTAGTATTATACAAAAACATTTCAAAAACGTAATGTAAGCATACAACATTTTATATGCACTCATATGCTTTCTCTTTTAAATGAG